>NW_027508951.1:65000-139434 GCF_051911475.1 Siphateles boraxobius
AATCTATCTATGACACTTTTCTATCTACACTTAAACTATTAAACTCATAATAAATTAATAAACTCTAAACTTGAACTCTTAGACTCATTTAAACTTATAAACTCTAAACTCATAAACTTGTACACTTATAAACTCATGAATTCATAAACTTATGAACTCTTAAACTCATAAATGAATAAACTCTGAACTCTTACTCATTAAAACTTATAAACTCTAAACTCATAAACTTGTAAACTTATAAACTCATAAACTCATGAATTCATACACTTATGAACTCATGAATTCATAAACTTATAAACTCATACACTTATAAACTCATGAATTCAAACTCTTATGAAATCAAACCCATAAACTAATAAACTCTGAACTCTTACTCATTTAAACTCACAAAACGTATGAACTCATTAATTCATACACTTATGAACTCATGAATTCATAAACTTATAAACTCATACAAACTCATGAATTCATAGACTTATGAACTCAAACTCATAAATGAATAAACTCTGAACTCTTACTCATTTAAACTTATAAACTCTAAACTCATACACTCATACACTTATAAACTCATGAATTCATAAACTTATGAACTCATGAAATCATAAACTCATAAACTCGTACACTTATTAACTCATGAATTCATACACTTATGAACTCATAAATTCATAAACTTATAAACTCATACACTTATGAACTCATGAATTCATACACTTATGAACACAAACTCATGAATGAATAAACTCTGAACTCTTACTCATTTAAACTTATAAACTCTAAACTCATACACTCGTACACTTATAAACTCATGAATTCATACACTTATGAACTCAAACTCATAAATTAATAAACTCTGAACTCTTACTCATTTAAACTTATAAACTGTAAACTCATAAACTCGTACACATAAACTCATAAACTTATAAACTCATGAATTCATACACTTATGAATTTTCATAAATTCATACACTTATGAACTTTTAAATTCATAAATAGTTCACCATAGCAACTACCCAGAACACCCAAGTAACTGCCTAGCAACCACCCAAAATACCATACAACACCCTAGCAACACCATAGCAACCACACAAAATACCTTAGAACACCCTAGCAAAACCATAGCAACCACCCAGAACACCCTAGCAACCACCCAAAATACCTTAAATCACCCTAGCAACACCATAGCAACCACCCAAAATACCCTAGAACACCCTAGCAACCACCCAAAACACCCTAGCAACTGCCTAGCAACCACCCAAAACACCCTAGCAACCACCCAAAATACCTTAAATCACCCTAGCAACACCATAGCAACCACCCAAAATACCCTAGAACACACTAGCAACACCATAGCAACCACCCAGAACACCCTAGCAACCACCCAAAATACCTTAAATCACCCTAGCAATACCATAGCAACCACCCAAAATACCCTAGAACACCCTAGCAACACCATAGCAACCACCCAGAACACCCTAGCAACCACACAAAATACCTTAAAACATCCTAGCAACACCATAGCAACCACCCAAAAAAGCCTAGAACACCATAGCAACCACCCAGAACACCCTAGCAACTGCCTAGCAACCACCCAGTACACCCTAGCAACCACCCAGAACACCCTAGCAACTAATATAAACTTCAAACTACTTTAAAATTCAAACTAATTTAAACTTTAAACTAATTTAAACTATAAACTAATTTAAACTTCAAACTACTTTAAACTTCAAACTAATTTAAACTTCTAACTACTTTAAACTTTAAACTAATTTAAACTTATTTAAACTTTAAACTAATTTAACCCTTTAACTGTCACCCCCCTTTTTGAGCATTGAGGTGAAAATGCACTACCCAAACTTAAATGGTTGTAATTCATGAACCCTTTGGACTAAAGACTTATGGTTGGTCTCTTTTAAAAGAAGACACTTGGCAGATTATTGCTGAAGTGGAAAAAATGTATAGAATTAAATTATATAAAAGTTATTGAAATTTAAGTTTATTGTTATAAAAATATAATAATATATATATTATTTCTTTTATTAAAAAATATATAAATTAATATAGGTTTCAGCCTAAAAAAGACAGAAAGTCAAAGCCAAAATTCTAACCAAGTTGTGTTAAAAAATTTAGGTCAAAAACTCAAAAAATGAGCTTTCTGTAAGACTTTTAGCTGCATAACCTCCAAAAATCCACTAGGGGTCAGACACACCATATTGGCGATTCCTAAAGGTCCTAGTTACTTGATCTGGCAAATGACACCACAACACACATTGATGTTTTTTTTTGTGTGTTTTTTACTATTCGTTTGATTGTTTTTATACAAATAAATGCAACATTTCTATAAACATCTCATTTGGAACAAGCAAATAAGAATGAATCAAAAAAGAAAATTATGAAAACTAAACCACAAACATTTGACAAAACTTTTTAGAATCTAAACTATTTACAATTTTCAACTTTTTCCCTCTTGTTAACAACTATTTACAACTTTATAAGTGTTAACCTACAAGTTTTGGGCATCATGCCAGTGATTGAAACAGTCTCGTGCTGCCTGGAAACAAAAATACAAATTACATGCACGGCAGATCACAGCGGTTTTTTGTTGGCACACACTGCATCTTTTTCTGCACTCTGGGATGAATTGAGAAGCGATGTAATGTGGTCTGTGGCATGCATGGCCTGGGTGCCTTCCTGTGATTTGAGGAGCTGGGGCAGGAGGAGCAGAAGGACCTGGCTCATTTCGGGGTATCCAGTCGGCAAGTTCCAGAACCAAAGCTTCCCGAAATTCTTTTTGACTTTTTGCTTTCTGGTTCTGTGACGCAGCCATCTGCTGGTGGAGAATGAATGCGTTCACTATCGCTATGTCTACAAAATGGTAGAACAAGGAGTGGTACCATTTCCTGGTCTTGCGGAGAACCGTATAATAGCCGATGAGGGCATCGGAGAGATCCACTCCTCCCATGTTCCTTTGTGGAAAATAATAGGACATATTTCAAAAATAAGGGCAAACTTACCCAAGTAAATTGAATGATAAATTTGAGTAAACAATTTTTTACACAGTATGACTAAATAAATTCAACTTACTTATTGTAGTCAGAAACTGTAGCTGGAATCGGAACTGTCAGTTCTGCCCATTGCCCGTCTGTTGTCCTCGCCCTTCTCTGGACAGTGAGATTTTCATTTGCCGAATGGAAAGAGGAGCACATGAGGACTTCCCTGGTGTCCTTCCATTCGACGTAGAGCAGCTCGTTGTCACGGATCCAACGAATACTCCCACGAGGAGCATTTCTGGGCAGCTTGTTGGCAGCGGTTTTTGGGACACCCACACGGTTGCTCCGGACAGTCCCACAGGCCCAGATGCCCTTCTGTAGGAGGTCTTTGAACAGTGATGGGCTGGTGTAGAAATTGTCTACGTACAGTATGTAGCCTGTCCCAAGGTTTTTCTCATTCACCAGCGCCATCACCGATTCATAGCTAAGCCCCTTGCTTTCTCGGCTTGGTGGTAAAGGAGATTTTCCTTCATAAATGATAAAATCCCAAGTATAAAAGTTGGCTGAGTCTGCTAAAACAAACAGCTTGTAGCCCCATTTGGTAGGTTTCTCTTTATGGTACTGCTTCAGGGAAATCCTGGCCTTGGATGCCACCATCCTCTCGTCTATGGCAATGTTTTGGTAGGGATGAAAATAAGTTTTGCATGCATCACGCAGCTCCTGATAGACTGGCTTCAGTTTCCCTAGCCGGTCATAAGCAGGTGTGCCTTTTTTTTTTCATATTTTCAGCATCCTCCTTCGGATCACTCAGATGAAGTGCTGAGGATATGGCTTGAAACTTCCGGCACGAGATAACGGTGGCAGGAAAGCCAAGACTATAAATTCTGGATCCATTCCAATAATCTGTCAGTACTGGTAACTTTACCAGACCCATGTAAACCAGAACTGACAGATAGGAGTACAGGTCCTTCATGGTCATGTCCTGCCATGGTTTACGTGTGGTGTCCTGATGCTCAGCTGCATATGCATTTGAGTTCTGCATAATTGTCTGACAAACTGTGGATGAAAAAAACAACTGAAACAGCTCCAGAGCACTGTAGGACTCTGTGGAGACAAGCTGAGGGCCAGGAGTCCGTGCTGGTCTGAATGTTGTCTGAGAAGGTGGCATGTCTGGTTCATCTGAGGTGTGCCATCTTGCCTCAGTGTTGCCAGGGGAAACAATAGGTTCTGTTGGTCTCCCTCTTCCTCTGGTTTGTCCTCTCTCCATCACTCTTCCTCTGCTCTGTCCTCTCTCTCTCCCTCTTCCTCTGGCTTGTCCTCTCTCCATCACACTTCCTCTCCTCTGTCCTCTTCCTCTGCTCTGTCCTCTTCCTCTGCTCTGTCCTCTTCCTCTGCTCTGTCCTCTTCCTCTGCTCTGTCCTCTTCCTCTGCTCTGTCCTCTTCCTCTGCTCTGTCCTCTTCCTCTGCTCTGTCCTCTTCCTCTGCTCTGTCCTCTTCCTCTGCTCTGTCCTCTTCCTCTGCTCTGTCCTCTTCCTCTGCTCTGTCCTCTTCCTCTGCTCTGTCCTCTTCCTATGCTCTGTCCTCTTCCTATGCTCTGTCCTCTTCCTATGCTCTGTCCTCTTCCTCTGCTGTCTCCTCTCCCTCTTCCTCTACCTTCATTTCCAAACCTTATGAAATTATCAGCTGTTGTAGCTGATGTTGATGCAGCAGATGTAGATTGTTCACATCTATCAGTAGGTAAGTCCACACTATCATCATCTGAATACCTATTGAAACAATATAAAACTGACTAGTACAAAACAACTATATCACATGTAATTCATTATTCATCCATATACACATATATATTGATAACTGTCACATAATTTTGTGTAATATTTACTTGTATCCCACTAAAAATAGTACAGATAATAAGCTCACATAGTAAAGATAGTATATTAGTGTGAAAAAAGTTGTAAACTCACTTTTCTTGAGTTGAATCAGACATCTCTTCAGGTAAAAGCGCATCAGGCTCGTCATCGCTGGAGTTATGATCTTGCTCTTCATCGCTCGAATTACACAGTTCACCAATAACTTCCAAAAGTGTAAAACACTTTTTAGGCCTAGGTCGAGCCATCTTGAGATTGTGCAGTTGAGAGTGAAAGTGCAGCCAGTGTGTGTACTGGCTTTCTGTGGTCCACGTTTACAAAACATTCAGCAGCATTTCCAAACAGGCGCTTCATTACTATTGGCAGGTGTTTCCATTTGAATCTAAACGTGGTTTCTACTGGTTAGCGTTTGTGTCAATATCAGATTTCAAAGAGATCATAGGTCCACTGAGAGGCAGACATCAATTGAGCGTTAGTAACAGCCCTGGCAGCTCTGTTTGGTTACTGAGACTGCCTTGCCTTGCTGTTATTGGACATAATGTTGTGAGGGAGGACTCTACCAACACGGCAACATATATTTATAGTCGATGTATCATGTATTGAATGAATAATATAATATAATATCAGTGTTGTGCAAGTTACTTCCAAACTGTAATACATTATATATTACTTGTTACTGTTATTTAGAAGTAATTCATTACCTTACAATATTACTGTCTCAGAATTGTAATGCGTTACATTACTCCTGTATTACTTTTGAGTTACTTTCACCAAAATAACTATACAGAAGTAGAAGTTAACATTCTAAAATGACTAGGGCTGTAAGGATGCAGAATGGCGACACACCCCTTCCAACTCCCAGCGTTATCCATACCGTCCAGATACCACATCTTTAAATTACTATTAGGATTATTTGAAGTTAACTTAACATTATAAAATATGTAGACCTACACCACAAAACTAGTTGAGGATAAATTATTTAAAATTTGGGAATTCCAGCGTTATGGACATGACATTTGCAGACTTGCAGTCAAAACTTGTACTATAATTATATAAATTCTCAGAAAATGCATTAATACCAAAATATTGAAACGTCTGTTTATCCATAGGCTCCTCCCAGAAAGGAGTCCACACATTAGAAAAATATCAGTCTACACATGCGTTCTATATTTAATATTAGGGAAATCGACAGTCATGTGTGACAAAAAAAATCTTTAACTTTTAGGAGGCAACGATTTTTTTTTTGTAATTCTGTGAATTACACTGCGCAAATCTAATGAAGAAGGGTTGGCTCTCCACAGAACATAAAATATTCATTTCATTTTATTTTTCGTGTTCGCATTTATGAGGAAAAAACTATGTTACAGACGTGACAGTTCTCCGTTACGGACGCGACAGCTCTGAAGCAGCACTAAAAGACTGCTTTAAAACTTTCACAGACACCTTACACAGAAGACACGAAGCCTTTCTTTAAAGTGAATTTCGTTTTGTATTAATTGTACGGGCCTGAAAAATATATCTATATTGAAATGTCTACTTGTAAACAGAACTATTCAAAACGAAAGAAAACAGACTGCTCTCTGCTTATGAAATGAAATGTGCATTTCTCTCTGGTGCATTCACTACTGCGAAGATCGCGAGTCAGCATCGTCAACTTCATCCTGACTTTATTAATAAACAATCAACATGTCTCCTTGCTATATTTGACATATTCAAAATCATTGCTTTTGCCAGTTCTTTGTGACAGCTTTTAGGTGCTTTATTTGGCAGCAGCGCCGCCGCCCTTACATGAACGCGTCACCACGGCATCAAAAACATGATTGCGTGATGAAAACATGAAAAATACCACATAAACATAGACTAACTGTTTAGAAAGAAAACACAGAACGTCCATCTCGCGAATCTTCTTCATGCCATCTTCACCATTAGCCGCTTTTCCACTGGCCAGCGTGAGCACAGAGGCCGAAATCATACCTCACGGCACTCCTGTAAAAAATAAATCGCTATACAAATATATCAGACGCTGCCATTTAGTCTTTAATTACAGACTTGGACACCACACGCGGCTATTGACTGATCACGAACAGGTAATTTAGTCTACTTGCATCTTTCATTCGTTAATGTCTGGCGGTATTGCTGTTTTTTGTTTTGTTTGTTTGTTTGTTTTACAATTAAAACTAAAAGTCTGTTGTAACGCAAGCCTTACCGAAAATGTACCGAGTAAAATATTACTGAAAATTGATTAGTAATGCCTTACACTACTGCGTTACAGCAAAACGTAATATGTTACTGTAATGCATTACTTTTGTAACGCGTTACTCCCAACACTGTATAATATAATATATAATGGGCTTTTTTTTATAAAATCTATTTGGTTTTGCAATAATGTATACAGCATAGGGGTAGGTAGATATTCTCTATGTATAATATTATTTTCTGAATATTTTTGGCTAAATACTAGAATCAATGTTTATGTTATGAACTTTTAGCATGAAAATCAAAGTTTGAATGATTAAAAGTGTGGTTGTTGACTTTTTGTTACAAAGGTGAAAACTCCTGTAATGATACAGATTTTTTGATGCACACTCTTGTCATATATTAATCCATTACTCTTCCAAAATATATTTTTTCTGCAAAATCATCAACAAATATGTATTCTTGAGTCTTAGACCTTTCCAACGATATATAGTTTGTCATGACTAGATTAGGATTTAATAGTAATATAGTGAAGTAAATTTAGGTTGCCCGTATACGGGCAGGTGACAGTTAAGGGATAAACTAATTTAAACTTCAAACTACTTTAAACTTCAAACTAATTTACACTTTAAACTAATTTACATATTAAACTAATGTAAACTTCAAACTACTTTAAACTTCTTTAAACTTTCTGGTCCAAACTTTCACAAGCCAACTTAAAGTTTGTCTCGACGAACTTTTTCTAGTTAAGTTGGCTTGTGAGAGCCAACTTACTGATATTGTACTTAAACTTATTATTAAGTTGGCTTGTGAGAGCCAACTTACTGAAATCCTATTTAAATTTATTATTATTATTAAGTTGGCTTGTGAGAGCCAACTTACTGAAATCCTATTTAAACTTATTATTATTATTATTATTAAGTTGGCTTGTGAGAGCCAACTTACTGATATTGTACTTAAACTTATTATTAAGTTGGCTTGTGAGAGCCAACTTACTGATATTGTACTTAAACTTATTATTATTATTATTATTATTCTGTCAAAAATTTACAACTCTATCTCCTCCTAGAGCTTTAACTTCACATACTCCAAACTCGGCACAGACACTCAGACTGTTCTGACTCGGTATGCTATATCTTTTCTAACTGATCGGACTTACGGTTTTCCTAAAAATGACGATCAAAGTCGGAAAAAACTCCCATTGACTTAACATGGCGGAATGTTCAGATTTTCAAACTCCCCAACTGTCAAAAATTCAAATCTAAATACCTTGAAGCCCTAGACTGAATCAAACTGCCATTCTATATACTATATGAGCCATTGAGACTCATTTAAACTAATAAACTCATATATCTATGACACTTATCTATCTACACTTAAACTCTTAAACTCATAATAAATTAATAAACTCTAAACTTGAACTCTTAGACTAATTTAAACTTATAAACTCTAAACTCATAAACTCATACACTTATAAACTCATACACTTATAAACTCATGAATTCAAACTCTTATGAACTCAAACTCATAAATTAATAAACTCTGAACTCTTACTCATTTAAACTTATAAACTCTAAACTCATAAACTCGTACACTTATAAACTCATGAATTCATACACTTATGAACTCATGAATTCATAAACTTATAAACTCATACACTTATGAACTCATGAATTCATACACTTATGAACACAATCTTTCTATCACTCTTTCTTTCTTTCTCTCTTTCTTTCTAAATAATCTTTCTATATTTCTTTCTTTCTAACTAATCTTTCTATCTTTCTTTCTTTCTTTCTAACTAATTTTACTTTCTATCTTTCTTTCTTTCTTACTAATCTTTCTTTCTTTCTAACTAATCTTTCTATCTTTCTTTCTATCTCTCTTTCTAATCTTTCTTTCTAACTAATCTTTCTTTCTTTCTTTCTTTCTTTTCTAACTAATCTATTTCTTTCTAACTAATCTTTCTTTCTTTCTTTCTAACTAATCTTTCTATCTTTCTTTCTTTCTTTCTTTCTTTCTAATCTTTCTTTCAATCTTTCTTTTTTTCTTTCTTTCTAACTAATCTTACTTTCTAACTTTCTTTCATTCTAACTAATCTTTCTTTCTAACTAATCTTTCTTTCTTTCTAACTAATCTTTCTATCTCTCTTTCTTTCTTTCTCTTTCTTTCTAACTAATCTTTCTATCTATCTTTATTTCTTTCTAATCTTTCTTTCAATCTTTCTTTCTTTTTAGCAACCACCCAAAATACCTTAAAACACCCTAGCAACACCATAGCAACCACCCAAAATCCTCTAGAACACCCTAGCAACCACCCAGAACACCCTAGCAACCACCCAAAATACCTTAAATCACCCTAGCAACACCATAGCAACCACCCAAAATACCCTAGAACACCCTAGCAACCACCAGAACACCCTAGCAACTGCATAGCAACCACCCAGAACACCCTAGCAACCACCCAAAATACCTTAAATCACCCTAGCAACACCATAGCAACCACCCAAAATACCCTAGAACACCCTAGCAACACCCTAGCAACCACCAGAACACCCCTAGCAATTGCCTAGCAACCACCCAGAACACCCTAGCAACCACCCAAAATACCTTAAATCACCCTAGCAACACCATAGCAACCACCCAAAATACCCTAGAACACCCTAGCAACCACCAGAACACCCTAGCAACTGCCTAGCAACCACCCAGAACACCCTAGCAACCACCCAAAATACCTTAAATCACCCTAGCAACACCATAGCAACCACCCAAAATACCCTAGAACACCCAAGCAACACCCTAGCAACCACCAGAACACCCTAGCAACTGCCTAGCAACCCCAGAACACCCTAGCAACTGCCTAGCAACCACCCAGAACACCATAGCAACCACCCAAAATACCTTACAACACCTTAGCAACACCATAGCAACCACCCAGAACACCATGGCAACCATCCAAAATACCTTAAAACACCCTAGCAACACCATAGCAACCACCCAAAATACCGTAGAACACCCAAGCAACACCATAGCAACCATCCAAAACACCCTAGCAACCACCTAAAATACCTTAGCAACCGCCAGGCAACCACCCAGAACACCTTAGCAACCCACTAGAAACACCCTAGCAACTTTAAATTACTTCAAACTATACTTCAAACTTTAAACTACTTTAAACTTTAAACCATTAAAACTTTAAACTTTAAACTTTAAACTAGGGCTGTCAAAATAACGCGTTAATTTCGATTAATTAATCTGAGAAGAAATAACGCGTTAAAAAAATAACGCAGATTAATCCATTCCGTTTTGACCTTTGCGGAGCCGTTCTAGCATTCGTGTAAAAAGGAGGGAGACAAGAACGCGCTGCTTGGATCATTGTTTGGAACATTTACTTTTAACAAACGGAGTTCGTCAAACTCTAAAGTACCACATCAATGCATCGAGGAGTGTGTGCGTGAGTCGGCGAGTGTGTCTGAGAGAAAGCGCGCTTGTGTGTGTATGTGTGTGTGTGTTGTAACTTTTCACGCGCTCTCACGTCACACAACCATTTTCTCACGCACAGAAAAATCGCGCACCAACGAGAGGACACGGAAACAGACAAGACAGAGCACGTTACTTATGATATTAAAAAAATCTCAGCTCTCAGATTCTGTTAATTGTTTTTACGAAAATCAAGCAATACCGTTTTGGTTCTTGTAAATGTGTCATGACAGATCCCTATAGCGGCACGTGAACCGATCATCTCTAGCTAATAGTAAATAAACACGAATGACCAATGTTGAAAGATACAGTAGGGCAGCCTAAAACTTACCGAAATGTATATTCCTCGATCAATCCGTGTTTTTCAACCGCGAAAAGAGGTCAATAAAACAGCTGGAGAACAATTATGTCACATAACATTTAGCCCTAAGTTACCCCAGGAAAGCCATTTCATGACCATATAGCATGTTATAGTTGGCTATAAAAAAAGAGCTATAGAGAGTATTTTTCAAAATTTATGTAGTCTAGGGCCTACTAGTATATTACGTATGGATTATATTTTTACTTATATCAAAGTTGTTATTTGTAATAAACACGCATTATATTTAATTTGAGCTATTTTTAACCTTAAATACTATACCAGCTGATATGGTTCTCTGTATTTTTACAGCATTGGGTGAGATTTTTTTTCTTGAGAAAAATGAATGCCTATCTTGTGTACCTAATATTTATCCAAATGAGTCAATATTGCATCACATCACAATAATTAAATTAAATTGAAATTGTGAAATTTGTGTCAAGCAATAATAATAAAAACGTAGCTTACCAGAAATTGTACCATGTAAACATTGTAAAATTGTGTATGCGATTAATTTAGATTAATTAATTACAGAGTATGTAATTAATTAGATTAAAAATTTTAATCGATTGACAGCCCTACTTTAAACTAATTTCAACTTCAAACTACTTTAAAATTTAAACTAATTTAAACTTTAAACTAATTTAAACTTCTTCAAACTTATTGGTCCAAACTTTCACAAGCCAACTTAAAGTTTGTCTCGACGAACTTTTTCTAGTTATTAAGTTGGCTTGTGAGAGCCAACTTACTGATATTGTACTTAAACTTATTAAGTTGGCTTGTGAGAGCCAACTTACTGATATTGTACTTAAACTTATTATTAAGTTGGCTTGTGAGAGCCAACTTACTGATATTGTACTTAAACTTATTATTATTATTATTCTGTCAAAAATTTACAACTCTATCTCCTCCTAGAGCTTTAACTCCACATACTCCAAACTCGGCACAGACACTCAGACTGTTCTGACTCGGTATGCTATATCTTTTCTAACTGATCGGACTTACGGTTTTCCTAAAAATGACGATCAAAGTCGGAAAAAACTCCCATTGACTTAACATGGCGGAATGTTCAGATTTTCAAACTCCCCAACTGTCAAAAATTCAAATCTAAATACCTTGAAGCCCTAGACTCAATCAAACTGCCATTCTATATACTATATGAGCCATTGAGACTCATTTAAACTAATAAACTCATATATCTATGACACTTATCTATCTACACTTAAACTCTTAAACTCATAATAAATTAATAAACTCTAAACTTGAACTCTTAGACTAATTTAAACTTATAAACTCTAAACTCATAAACTCATACACTTATAAACTCATACACTTATAAACTCATGAAGTCAAACTCTTATGAACTCAAACTCATAAATTAATAAACTCTGAACTCTTACTCATTTAAACTTATAAACTCTAAACTCATAAACTCGTACACTTATAAACTCATGAATTCATACACTTATGAACTCATGAATTCATAAACTTATAAACTCATACACTTATGAACTCATGAATTCATACACTTATGAACACAATCTTTCTATCTCTCTTTCTTTCTTTCTCTCTTTCTTTCTAAATAATCTTTCTATATTTCTTTCTTTCTTTCTTTCTTTCTAACTAATTTTACTTTCTATCTCTCTTTCTTTCTTTCTCTCTTTCTTTCTAAATAATCTTTCTATATTTCTTTATTTCTAACTAATCTTTCTATCTTTCTTTCTTTCTTTCTTTCTAACTAATTTTACTTTCTATCTTTCTTTCTTTCTAACTAATCTTTCTTTCTTTCTAACTAATCTTTCTATCTTTCTTTCTATCTCTCTTTCTAATCTTTCTTTCTAGCTAATCTTTCTTTCTTTTCTAACTAATCTATTTCTTTCTAACCAATCTTTCTTTCTTTCTTTCCAACTAATCTTTCTATCTTTCTTTCTTTCTTTCTTTCTTTCTTTCTAATCTTTCTTTCAATCTTTCTTTTTTTCTTTCTTTCTAACTAATCTTACTTTCTAACTTTCTTTCATTCTAACTAATCTTTCTTTCTAACTAATCTTTCTTTCTCTCTTTCTTTCTAACTAATCTTTCTATCTATCTTTATTTCTTTCTAATCTTTCTTTCAATCTTTCTTTCTTTTTAGCAACCACCCAAAATACCTTAAAACACCATAGCAACACCATAGCAACCACCCAAAATGCTCTAGAACACCCTAGCAACCACCCAGAACACCTTAGCAACCACCCAAAATACCTTAAATCACCCTAGCAACACCATAGCAACCACCCAAAATACCCTAGAACACCCTAGCAACACCCTAGCAACCACCAGAACACCCTAGCAACTGCATAGCAACCACCCAGAACACCCTAGCAACCACCCAAAATACCTTAAATCACCCTAGCAACACCATAGCAACCACCCAAAATACCCTAGAACACCCTAGCAACACCCTAGCAACCACCAGAACACCCTAGCAACTGCCTAGCAACCACCCAGAACACCCTAGCAACCACCCAAAATACCTTAAATCACCCTAGCAACACCATAGCAACCACCCAAAATACCCTAGAACACCCTAGCAACACCCTAGCAACCACCAGAACACCCTAGCAACTGCATAGCAACCACCCAGAACACCCTAGCAACCACCCAAAATACCTTAAATCACCCTAGCAACACCATAGCAACCACCCAAAATACCCTAGAACACCCTAGCAACCACCAGAACACCCTAGCAACTGCCTAGCAACCCCAGAACACCCTAGCAACTGCCTAGCAACCACCCAGAACACCATAGCAACCATCCAAAATACCTTAAAACACCCTAGCAACACCATAGCAACCACCCAAAATACCGTAGAACACCCAAGCAACACCCTAGCAACCACCTAAAATACCTTAGCAACCGCCAGGCAACCACCCAGAACACCTTAGCAACCCACTAGAAACACCCTAGCAACTTTAAATTACTTCAAACTATACTTCAAACTTTAAACTACTTTAAACTTTAAACCATTAAAACTTTAAACTTTAAACTACTTTAAACTTTAAACTAATTTCAACTTCAAACTACTTTAAAATTTAAACTAATTTAAACTAATTTAAACTTCTTCAAACTTATTGGTCCAAACTTTCACAAGCCAACTTAAAGTTTGTCTCGACGAACTTTTTCTAGTTATTATTATTATTATTCTGTCAAAAATTTACAACTCTATCTCCTCCTAGAGCTTTAACTCCACATACTCCAAACTCGGCACAGACACTCAGACTGTTCTGACTCGGTATGCTATATCTTTTCTAACTGATCGGACTTACGGTTTTCCTAAAAATGACGATCAAAGTCGGAAAAAACTCCCATTGACTTAACATGGCGGAATGTTCAGATTTTCAAACTCCCCAACTGTCAAAAATTCAAATCTAAATACCTTGAAGCCCTAGACTGAATCAAACTGCCATTCTATATACTATATGAGCCATTGAGACTCATTTAAACTAATAAACTCATATATCTATGACACTTATCTATCTACACTTAAACTCTTAAACTCATAATAAATTAATAAACTCTAAACTTGAACTCTTAGACTAATTTAAACTTATAAACTCTAAACTCATACACTTATAAACTCATACACTTATAAACTCATGAATTCAAACTCTTATGAACTCAAACTCATAAATTAATAAATTTTGAACTCTTACTCATTTAAACTTATAAACTCTAAACTCATAAACTCGTACACTTATAAACTCATGAATTCATACACTTATGAACTCATGAATTCATAAACTTATAAACTCATACACTTATGAACTCATGAATTCATACACTTATGAACACAATCTTTCTATCTCTCTTTCTTTCTTTCTCTCTTTCTTTCTAAATAATCTTTCTATCTTTCTTTCTTTCTAACTAATTTTACTTTCTATCTTTCTTTCTTTCTAACTAATCTTTCTTTCTTTCTAACTAATCTTTCTATCTTTCTTTCTATCTCTCTTTCTAATCTTTCTTTCTAACTAATCTTTCTTTCTTTCTTTCTTTCTTTTCTAACTAATCTATTTCTTCCTAACTAATCTTTCTTTCTTTCTTTCTTTCTTTCTTTCTAATCTTTCTTTCAATCTTTCTTTTTTTCTTTCTTTCTAACTAATCTTACTTTCTAACTTTCTTTCATTCTAACTAATCTTTCTTTCTAACTAATCTTTCTTTCTTTCTAACTAATCTTTCTATCTATCTTTCTTTCTTTCTCTCTTTCTTTCTAACTAATCTTTCTATCTATCTTTATTTCTTTCTAATCTTTCTTTCAATCTTTCTTTCTTTTTAGCAACCACCCAAAATACCTTAAAACACCCTAGCAACACCATAGCAACCACCCAAAATGCTCTAGAACACCCTAGCAACACCCTAGCAACCACCAGAACACCCTAGCAACTGCATAGCAACCATCCAGAACACCCTAGCAACCACCCAAAATACCCTAGAACACCCTAGCAACACCCTAGCAACCACCAGAACACCCTAGCAACTGCATAGCAACCACCCAGAACACCCTAGCAACCACCCAAAATACCTTAAATCACCCTAGCAACACCATAGCAACCACCCAAAATACCCTAGAACACCCTAGCAACACCCTAGCAACCACCAGAACACCCTAGCAACTGCCTAGCAACCACCCAAAATACCTTAAATCACCCTAGCAACACCATAGCAACCACACAAAATACCCTATAACACCCTAGCAACTGCCTAGCAACCACTTAGAAGACCCTAACAACCACCCAAAATACCTTAAAACACCCTAGCAACACCATAGCAACCACCCAAAATACCCTAGAACACCCTAGCAACTGCCTAGCAACTGCATAGCAACCACCCAGAACACCCTAGCAACCACCCAAAATACCTTAAATCACCCTAGCAACACAATAGCAACCACCCAAAATACCCTAGCAACTGCCTAGCAACCACCCAGAACACCCTAGCAACCCCCCAAAATACCTTAAAACACCCTAGCAACACCATAGCAACCACCCAAAATACCTTAAAATACCCTAGAAACCACCCAAAACACCCTAGTAACCGCCTAACAACCAACCAGAACACCTTAGCAACCACCTAAAATACCTTAAATCACCCTAGCAACACCATAGCAACCACCCAAAATACTCTAGAACACCCTAGCAACACCATAGCAACCACCCAGAACACCCTAGTACAAACCCAAAATACCTTAAAACACCCTAACAACACCATAGAAACCACCCAAAATACCTTACAACACCCTAGCAACACTATAGCAACCACCCAGAACACCCTAGCAACCACCCAGAACACCCTAGCAACCACCCAGAACACCCTAGCAACCACCCAGAACACCCTAGCAACTACTCAGAACACCCTAGCAACTAATTTCAACTTCAAACTACTTTAAAATTTAAACTAATTTAAACTTTAAACTAATTTAAACTTCTTCAAACTTATGTGTCCAAACTTTCACAAGCCAACTTAAAGTTTGTCTCGACGAACTTTTTCTAGTTATTATTATTCTTCTTACTCAAATTTACAACTCTAACTCCTCCTAGAGCTTTAACTCCACATACTCCAAACTCGGCACGGACACTCAAACTGTTCTGACTCGGTATGCTATATCTTTTCTAACTGATCGGACTTACGGTTTTCCTAAAAATGACGATCAAAGTCGGAAAAAACTCCCATTGACTTTACATTGCGGAATGTTCAGATTTTCAAACTCCCAAACTGTCAAAATTTCAAATCTAAATACCTTGAAGCCCTAGACTCAATCAAACTGCCATTCTATATACTATATGAGCCATTGAGACTCATTTAAACTAATAAACTCATCTAACTATTGTACTTAATAAATTAATAAACTCTAAAATTGAACTTTTAGACTCATTTAAACTAATAAACTCTAAACTCATAAACTCTAAATTCATAAACTCATACTCTTATAAACTCTCATAAACTATTAAACTCATAAATTAATAAACTGGACACTTACTCATTTAAACTTATAAAATCTAAACTCATAAATTAATAAACTCTGAACTCTTACTCATTTAAACTTATAATCTCATAAATTTATACACTTTTAAACTCATAAACATATAAACTCATAAACTCGTACACTTATAAACTCATGAATTCATTCACTTATGAACTCATGAATTCATACACTTATGAACTCGTAAATTCATACACTTATCAACTCAAACTCATAAATTAATAAACTCTCAACTCTTACTAATTTAAACTTAAATTCTAAACTCATACACTTATGAACTCATGAATTCATACACTTATAAACTTAATAAACTCATCTTTCTATCTACTTTACACTTCAAACTGATTTAAACTTTAAACTATTTCTAACTTTGTGGTGGCAATTTTAATGATATTCATTGATCTTTAGTAAAATATAGATGATTCAAATAATGTCACATGTGTGTCTCTCACTTGTAGTGAGAGAAGATTCTGTTTATGTACCTGGGGAGGCAGAAGGGGGAGACACTCCAGAGAACAGACGAACAAGGACCTCTGACCTAGATGTCAGAAGGCCATTTGGTGCAGGGGAGCTTAGTGGGCCAACTAGTGACGTCTATGGAAAACTACTGGGAGGAAGGCTCTGGGGGGAAGAAGGCCTTGAAACTAAGATAAAAGCTAGTTCAGTCTGTCTGGGGGTGTGTCACTCTTCTGCACAGGGTAACAACTGTGTATTAGACTGCTCCTATTCTTGCAAGAATAAATACTTCTATTTTATATAATTTGACTCTGAGTGTCTCTTACGCAGTGATGTTTGTTTGAGATGAATTTTTGCCACAACAATTTTGGTGTCAGAGTGGGATTCCTTGGAAGTGCCTTCTGGACCTGAGAGCGGACGGTGTTTGGCCACCTGGACTGAGCAGTTCCAGCTCTACCTCGTAAGCTTGAGAGAGAGGGGCCGACCGCTATCGGGTCCGGGAGGGGCTCCACTGGAATCAATAGAAAGCGAACCCGTGGCAGCCAACATATCTCTGGTAAGAGACGTCTAAAATATTTTCTTTTGGGGAAAAGTATTTTGTTTCGGGTATGAAATGTGAGTGAACCATATTGGCTGAAGGCTGTTTCTGTGGTACGTAATCTGAGATTAATTGAGATCTATATAGATCAAGAAATTTCAAACAGATACGAGGGAAAATGATCTGAGATTAATTGAGGTCTGTAACAGAACAAGAAATTTCAAGCAGATAAATAATCTGGGATTAAGTGAGAACTGTAACAGATCAAGAGATTTCAAACAGATAGGTACCCTGAAAATTAGTTGTTCCACGACGGAGCAAATTGTTTTTAGGTACTGAGGCTAATTAGGGGGAACCAGAACAGTTTTTGGTAAACCTTAATTAGGAGGGCACTAATAGTGCAACCCGACCGATTTGGGTTAAAAGGAAAAATCGGGTCTGTTGGGGACGCCTAACAGATCAGGAAAACGCGCGTTGAAGAGAAATCCACAGAGAACAGAGAAGCAGCCAATATGGGGAAGTCTCAAGGTAAGCATGCAAAATTTGATACACCGGTTTTCTGTAGAACTAGGAAAGTATGGGGGGAAATGTATGTTTGAGAAAAGAAAGGAGAAGATAATGAAGGAACTGGCATGTTTGAGAAAAGAAAGGAGAGGATAATGAAGGAACTGGCATGTTTGAGAAAAGAAAGGAGAAGATAATGAAGGAACTGGCATGTTTGAGAAAAGAAAGGAGAGGATAATGAAGGAACTGGCATGTTTGAGAAAAGAAAGGAGAGGATAATGAAGGAACTGGCATGTAGGGAAAAGAAAGGAGAAATATAGTAGAAAACTATATGTGATGAAAATAGACATGGTCTGACAGAATTTATGGAAGTCAAATTAACTGTTTAAATGATATGAAAAGTTTTAGAATAAAATAAGGCATTGTATGATTGACAGGGATTAACATGATATGAAGAATGTTTTAAGCAGAATGGGGAACAATTCTAGATTTTGATAAAATAATGATTGAAATGATGATATATCTGCTTTATTTTATTAATGTTAAGTAAATAAGGGTATTGAAGCAAGTAGCTATAATGGTTGTCTGTGTAATTTACGGACTGAGTAATATAATCTGTAATAATCTGTTTTGGAGAAACAGTAGAGATAAGACTGAGACAATAATGATAATATTAAGTTGAATCTGCAGACTAACCATGTGATGGAAGGGAAAAGGCTTCAAACCAGTTGTAATGAAAATAATGATGTACAAATTGTTACACTTTATGAAGAGTAACTGAACAGTCCGGGAAAATAAATAAATAAATAAATAGTGAGACAGAAGAGAGCAAATGCTGTAAACAGCTCTGCTCTGAAGATCTCATTTTGAAGAGATTTGCAGATGATGTTTTGTAAAAGATAAGCTGGGATAACAGCAACAGTACTTGTAATTAGTGTTGTTGATGATAATACCAAATTAGTAAGGTAAAGACAGAAAACAAATTCGAATATTTTGAGCATTCTCTGTGCTGCTCATGAAATTATGTTCTGCCAATAATAATGATGAAGAGTATGAGTTGGCTATTGTGATTGAATCCGCCATTGGTGGATGGTCAAAGGAATACAGAGAACTGCTTATCAGTGGGTCTGTTTACATTCCTGAATGGGACACACACTGCTTCAAGGGTGTGCAGTTAAGTTGAAGCCCTTTGGAAGCTCACAGTGATCAAACTGCAAGGTGTCTGATGCTGTAGTTGAGGCTGACACACGAACCAACCAGATGACAGAGAGTGTCTTGATTGTGGTCAGCAGGACCATTTAACACGTGACACATTTCTGATAATAATGTGGGGTTGAAAATAGATCAGTGTTTATATAACGATATTAAAGTTTTCGTCTGAGAAAGAGTAAGAGATAAAAACAAGGTCAAAAGATTGAAGTCTTAAAGTGAATCCTTTTGAAGAAAAGATCTATAATAGTAATTTTTATAAGTGAACTGATGAATACAGGGTGAGGTAAAATTACAGATAATGACTCCAACAAATGTGATACAATATATAAAATTAACTAAAAGGATGATTGTGTGTTAACTAAACATTTTAAAAAAGAGTTTAGGTTATATAGAGAGACTAATCTCATGGAAAATGATAACTGCAAAAGATGTATGTGTATCAAAATGTATCATAAGCAGAGTGTGATAGCCTCGTAAAGGTTAGTGTGAATCCCGATTGGAGATTGATAAACTCCTAGGAAAAATTTAAGTCAAATATTAAACTATGGTAATTGAGATTGAGAAATGTGAAACGTTATTGAGAACTAGAATAATTATTTTTATGTAAGAACAAATAAGCAGAAGTAGTAGGCTACTGAATTAACAGTTGCTAAATGTAAGATGTGTTGAAAGGCATCTGAGTAAACAAACAGCTTGAAAAGTTGACCATGAAAGAGCTAGAAGCTGATGTTTTGCTTTCAAAAGATAAGTCTGCTATTGGCTGTAATGAAACAGTTCGCTTATCTAAATCTGATGTGTGCTGTGGCTGAAACAGCCAGTGCGACAGAGACTCAATCTGAGTGGAAATTTGTAATGTCTAGATTCCCTGACGTGGGCAAAGGACAACTGTAAAACTATGTTTATTTGAAAACGTATGTAATTTCTGGCAAAGAGGCCTTAAGCTGGGCTAGAGTTAAAATATGGTAGATAAAGTTTGATGTTAGAAGTTTATAAGAGGGCAGTGTACCAGTCTTGAATGCCTCAGAGTCTCTCTCTGATTCAATGTCAGCTAAAAGCTGTTATCTGAGCCTGTGTCATAAGTAAAGCACAGTGTTTAAGTTGAAAATCATAGACATGGAGAGGTTAAAAGAAATCAATGCCGTTCAGAGGGCAATTTGTATTTGTAAATGGATTTAAGTAAAACTGAATGACTTTAAAGAAGTCTTTAAAATAATAATACAGACCTTAAACGATAGAGGTGACATTTTGATTAGCGTATTTTAGGACCAGTAACAACTTTGTCTCATTTAGTCTCCACCATTCAGGACCGATGGCTCCGGCTACAGATGAAGTACACTGAATGTACGGTTGTGATCTAAATTCACTGAGTATAATCTAAGCAGCTAGGTTTCTGCTTTTAAGATAGTTAATGGATTTAAGTGATTAAATACTGTTGTTATTGACCTGTCTCCCTGTGTGAACACTATTAGGCAATCCGAATGGCCCTGGTGACTCTTGAACGTGCCTTACCTAAGCTCCAGAAAACAGCTGAGGTCTGTTGAAGAGAAGTGATTGTGTGATTGGAAAGAGCGGTCACCAGTGGGCACGAGTGACCATCTCGATGACGGGTAAGACCTTCTTTGGCCAGACAGGGGGCAACCTAAGCCAGAGTGGATCACGTAAAGTCATTGGGCATCTCCTGAATGGAGGTGTGTTATGTGAGACAGGTATGAGGGTTGAGCAGGAGCTGTGAGGCCAGCAGCGTACTTATGCCGTTAAGGGGAGATGACGCGGTGACGAGTCACGGCATGTCTCCCCAATAAAGCAAAGCTCCTCTATATATACCACTCGCCGGAAGAAACCGCATTAGTTTTATGGCTTGTTTTTTTATTGTGACAAACGTCTGCAAATATGCCAGGGGAAAACACCCTGATGGAGATTATAGATAAAGGGCTAACAGGAGTGGGCTTTCAAGAGCCAGCTGAGGCCATGAAGTGATTCCCATTAGTTGTTGTGGAGACAGTAGCAAAACTTTTTATGTACTGGTTTGCCTTATGGGCAAGGAAAAATCATAGTGTTGATTTTGAACTAATAGGTCTATGACATAGTTTTAACTCTTGAAGGTCGTTAGACATGGTGGTGGCTAAAGATGAAGACAGCTTTTGATTTAAGGAAAGTCTGGATGACAAAGGTGAATGGTCAAAGGTTATTGTAATGAATACAAATTTTGTCTAAGTTACAGCCTTAGGAGGCTGGTGGAAAAATTATTTGTTATAGTGAGAGAGACTGCCTGAGTTGGAGGAAGGGATGGTAACTGTGTCTGTCTTTCTGTTATCTGCCTGCTAGAGCAAGCTGAAGCAAAATAATGATAATGAAACAAAACAACCCAGCTGACTTGTCTAAAAATCAAATGAATAATGAACAGACGTGCTTTGAAAGTGGTTAAGATACCATGTAAAATTAGGTAGAAGCTACAGGAAAATGGGAAGTTTAAAATCTTATTTAAAATTTAAATCTTTTAGCAATAATATAAAGAAAAGTGAACATTGAGAATGAGCAGTTAACATATGTGTGTCTAGTATGAGTGTGTGTGTGATGGTGACAGCACTTTATGTCTTGTATGTATTAGTTTGGGGCACTAATATTCCGCCTGAATGGTGTGTATACTGCGTCATTAACCTCTGGAATGAGTTTATCATTACAGATGGGTTAAGGCAAATGACAAATTTTAAAGAAGCTGATAATTCTGATGAAGAGACAATACAGAACATGGGACAAGCTTTAAGTTGATTGGCCATCAAGCTCTGTCTGGTAGTAATACTTTTGTCATACATAATGTAGATTTGAAGATCAGTAAATTGGAATTGTGTAGTTGTAGATCACCATCTGGCATGGGCTGAGATAAATGAAAATGTTGTAGATTTGAGGGAAACAACAAAGTGACATATTGGCTAAGTCAACATGAAATTATCAAGAGAGCCCCTCACATTTATGATTATTGTGAACAAAGGGGGAGAAATGATTGACTGACATTGATCAAGTCTGCACAGCACGACCTGACCTGATAGGGAAAATTGATGACTTTGGAAATGTTTGTAGATGACTGACTTGAGAGACCAAACAACAGGCCTGAAAAGCAGAATACGCTGTGAAACTGAGGGCCGTTGCCTTTCAAATACTTCGATAAGAAGATGAGATTGTGGCTTTAAGTGAAGAATGTAATATTTTTGTTTCAGAGGCAGAGAAAGATGTCTGGAGGAAATTTGTCTGAAGGACAACGTTTGGGTTAGTGTTGATGGCAAACTTTATAAAAAAACACTATGTTAAATGTTATGTTAAATTGATGCTCGAGTTGTGTCGTGCATCAAGAGGGAGATGGTATAACAATTGCCAAATATGGTTTATTAAGGGGTTCACATTTGCTGAATAAATGTTGGGAGAACACTAGGGGTAATTTGATAAAAGCCCTGAAAGAAGCCATTTTTTTCTGCCTAACAAAATGGATGTCTGTGAGTGTGCCGCACACACCAATAACAAAGATTGTTTCAACAGGAAACGCCAGGGCATCGAAGGCCACGGGAGAACAGTAGACAAAAGAAACTACGTACTTTACTATCTGACAATAACCTCGAAATCTGTTTCTCTTTACAGAGAGCATGCAGGATTGGGAGACAGGGCAAAATGTGCCCAATAAAATAATGGTTATGGATGAATTTGGCTAACTGTAACTAATAACAGCCTGGGTTATTAGTGTGGCAGAAAGGTGCTACACCTGCGCAGCGCATAACTTAAAATTTTCCTTTTACAGAATGTCAGGAAGGATTGGATCAAACAGAACTAATTCTGTTCCAAATGTATAAATATTGTGTGGACATGAGGATAGGGGTTGAGTGTTTTTCAGGGTAAAAGGACCCCGAGTGCTATTAAGTGAGCAAGAAATTATCCGGAGATAATGTTTCAGGTTGTTGATTCCACAGGTCACACCAAAGGGAAGCGGTCAAGCGGTCACTAACAAAATACTTAAGGTCAAAGCAGGAGATGGTTCACTCCAGTAGGGGTACATCGTGATCTAAGGGGCAAATCTGGTAATGATCAGAAAATGGTTGGAGAGTGGGACACCTGGGTCCAAGCCTCTCACCTACACCAACAGGCCACAACCATCCCATAGTCCATGGGGCGAACGAGATGATCAACACGCCTGGAGGAGGATGTGAACCAACTAATGGTTTAAGAATGTGGTTTTGTGATTATTTTGAGGATTTGATTCGATTAAATCAAAATAGGGCTTAGTATTGATATACACTAGATCAAAAGATTTGATTGGTTACTTATTCATTAGGAAATATTTAAGGAAAATGTTTTTGGGAAGAGAAGATCTATTAATTAATGTAAATTATAGGGATAATTGTTGAAGCTTATTAAGTAGAACCACAGCATGTTTGAATTAAAAGTTAAAGGTAAAAGAACACGGAACGTCCGTGGGGCAAACGAGATGATCAACACAACTGATGGTTTAAGTTTAACAGAAGAATCTGTTTTTGTGATGATTTTGTTTGATTGAATCAAACTAGGTATTGATTTGATTGTAAATGTAGAAAATATATTGATTGTGTCCGTAATGGAAATATTAGAGTTAATTTTGAACAACTACATTGGTTAAAAGAATGGATAAAAAAAATATAAAACCTTTTCTGGATAGATTTTATTAAATATGGTGTTAAATAGAGCTTACTAAGTAAAACCATTGGCTGAATCGATTTAAAAGTTAAGAAAATATGGTTAGGAAAATGGAGGCGATGTATGGAAATGGGCGTGGACTGATGGTAAATGGATAAGATTGGTTAATCTTTGGGAGGTCGGGGGTACTGTACTACCAATTTCAGCGATAGGATTATCAATATTGTTATGTTTACCATGCATTATAATGTGTTTCCAGCTCAGTACAGAGACTGGTTAAAGCTGGGAGTCTGTTCAATTGGATGAACAAAATATGATGATACAATATGATGATACAAGTAGTGGGAGCTACTGTGACATGTGTTAAAGTATATGTTTCCTTTTCTTTTTCTTTATTTCTATGAATGTTTTTGATATGAACAGAAGGTTAAAAGCTGTGGTTATCCGCTATGTGATGACGTACAAGGAGAGGGGTCGAAATGAGGGATTTTATTCTACTTTTATTTCTTCGTATTTCTTAGCCTGTTGAAATGCCATGTGGGTTTCAAGATGTGTAATGATAACCAGGGTGTTAAATTGATGTGTTTCCTACTTAAACTATACACTATTTCTTGTTTATACTGAGGTGACTGAGGGTCCGACCTAGGTCGGGAGTGCAATAACAGTGCTTATTCATTCAGCCCGGCCGCAGATAAAGTCTTTACTTGCTTGCTAATAGTTAAGGGACTATCCCCACAAAAACAGCCTAGGCTTTTTACTTTTCCAAATGTTATTTCACAAATGTTTAAGAGAGTGGTCAGTGAAAACCAGAGATGAAGAGTATAAGTGTGATGATATGACTTAAAATTTGTCTTATTGTTTATTATTGTGATTATGGGTAATCATAATGATAAAAAGTGAGGAGTTGTGGTGGCAATTTTAATGATATTCATTGATCTTTAGTAAAATATAGATGATTCAAATAATGTCACATGTGTGTCTCTCACTTGTAGTGAGAGAAGATTCTGTTTATGTACCTGGGGAGGCAGAAGGGGGAGACACTCCAGAGAACAGACGAACAAGGACCTCTGACCTAGATGTCAGAAGGCCATTTGGTGCAGGGGAGCTTAGTGGGCCAACTAGTGACGTCTATGGAAAACTACTGGGAGGAAGGCTCTGGGGGGAAGAAGGCCTTGAAACTAAGATAAAAGCTAGTTCAGTCTGTCTGGGGGTGTGTCACTCTTCTGCACAGGGTAACAACTGTGTATTAGACTGCTCCTATTCTTGCAAGAATAAATACTTCTATTTTATATAATTTGACTCTGAGTGTCTCTTACGCAGTGATGTTTGTTTGAGATGAATTTTTGCCACAACAACTTCAAATTACTAAATTTTACATTTAAACGTATAAACTCATGAATTAATAAACTCTAAACTCTTACTATAAACTCAAGAACTCTGAGTAAGTGTGTCTGAGTGTGCGTGTGTGAGTGTGTCTGTGTGAGTTAGTGAGAGTGTGAGTGTGTGTGTGTGAGTGAGTGAGTGCGTGTGTGTGTGTGTGGGGGGGGGGGGAGATCAAGAAAGACAAAGTCAAGTAATTATGCTTAAAAAATTATTTTAGCTAGTTAATGCCTATTTGGATCGCGCTTAGTCTGGAACCTCACCCTAAGCAAGTCAAACTGGAGTAAAAAAACTACTAGAATTACTCACTCTTGGGATCACTGGAACACACAAGCCTTTCCACCACGTCAAGGTGGCGATCCTGGGAAAGGACATTCACTCTCCATTCATTCCTTATCTAACACTAACACAAAACACACACACACACACACACTCTATATCAAACAGATTCACACACACATACACACAAGAAGTAGACAAAATGTGAACAGTTTAGTGGTATACATTTATTTGTATTAGCATTATTTTTTCTTAAAATAAAGATGTTATCTTACAGCAGTGTTGAATGTGTGATGCATATTTTCATATATTTTGATGTATCTATTCTAAAACACAATACACAGGATCATGATAGCTGTAATACGTCTGTAGAACTCCTGCTCTGACGTTTGAGTGTGCACCGCTTATGAAGACAGGGTCCAGAAGAGTGTTTTTTTCTGTTGTGCCGGTGCTGATCAGCTGTGTGAATCCTTTATCTTCAAACAAATTGAGAATAGGTTTGTTGCAATGAGAAAGCTGATCTTCATTGAAGTCGCCACAAATGATTAGAGGCCTTAAATCGATGATCTCCAGAGATGTCAAGAGTGCGTTCAGATGTGCCAAAAACTCTCCCAAATTATAACTTGGTGGTCTGTAGACTACAGCAAGAAGTGCTTGTTTGGGGGCTTCTATCTTCAACACCAAATATTCCAAGTCAGTAACATTCTGTATGTACATCAGAGGACAAACCTGAAATGGCCACTCCACCACCATTCTTGTTTGCCAAATGTGCATAGTTTGTGTAGGATGCATGCCTGTTGCGTTTGTACATGGTGAAACCATCCAGATGTAGATGTGCAGGAACAGCTGAGCCTGACAGGTGTGTTTCAGTGAGGCACAAAACATCAGCCAATAGAAGCTCATGGTGGCATTTTAAATCATCCATATGACACTCCAGTCCCTCTGTGTTATGATGAATGATTTTAAGAGCTGAATTAAGGTTTGAGTCCTGTACAATATGTAGGATGGGCTGGATACTGTGAAAATCTGCTTTTGGCATGTTCTCCAAAGAGGCACTTATTTCTGGATCACAGAAGATTTTCTTTTCATCAAAGTCAGTAATGTGCAGTCCACGGAGTGATGTTGTTCTGCTGAGTGCAACGTATGCCATGCCTGACTCGAATATGTGCTTCAGAGATACAACAGCACGATCAGTCGTCATTCCTTGCACTTTATGGATTGTACATGCAAAAGCAAGCTTCATGGGAAATTGTCTTCGAACTGTTCCTTTTCTTCTCAGTGGTTCCTCTGACCTCTCAATATAGACAATGTTGTCATCTCCATCCAGTGCTTTGTTGCGATGTTTTTGTCCAGCAGTCACGTTATCTAAATGAAGACCAATTAATTGAACCAATCCATCTCGGGTCTGAGTTGTTATTTTTGCCACGTTGGCAAAGGTGCCGTTAACCAATCCACCGTCCACATCAATATTTCTGGTTAGCATCACTCGTGCACCAATAGCAATCTGCAGTGTGTCAATAAGGTCACGATTGTCTCCTTTAAATGGTGCCGCTTGTCTTTTCATTTCTCCTGTTCGGGGATCTTTTTTGTAATCATGTGCATTTATAGTAATTATATTTGAAAAGCGGGAGGATATGGCTTCACTGTTGTGATTGTTGACCTCTTTATTGGTTGCATAGACGTGCAATGCATCAGCTGGACACTCTTCAGGGGAGGATCTTACGACAGTTTCTAACATGCACCTGTCTGCATCAGTCAGCTTCTCGTGCTTCTTTTTTACTCTCAGTCTGTTGAGCAGCTCAGCGTATGCAAGATCATCTCTCTGTCTCATGATCTGTGTCATAGTTATCATTTGAAAATTATCTGTCCAGAAGTCCAGCACATGGTCCTCATACACACAGAGTGGTTTTGCTCTTCCCACAGGTGGTAACTGATAATAATCTCCTACAGCTAGTATAGATAATCCACCAAAAGGTTTCTGGTTTCCTTTAATCTGTTGCAGTCTCCAGTTCACATAGGCAAACAACTGTTTTGACACCATTGATATTTCGTCGATAATTAAAATGTGTGCATTAGAAAGGTCTGCCCTGATTTCATCCAAGCTGTTTCCCAGGCCTTGGTATGGAGGCTTCAAGCTTCTTGGGAGTTTCAGAAGACAATGTAGCGTTTTTCCTGAGATTCCAAACGCTGCGGTTCCCGTGAAGGAGGATAAAAGAACTGTTGGCTTGGAGATGTCAGTATGCTCTCGTATGCATGGAAGCCTACGCAAAATCTTGGTTGCTTCTGCATGAATCGATTTGATAACGTGCGATTTACCAACTCCTGCTCCTCCATTCAAAAAATACAGAAATTGTTGTGGGTTTTCACCAGAGACACATCTTTTGCACCAGTCTCACACTGCATAAAATATGGAAGCTTGTGTTTGATTCAAGCTCTGGTACATTTTGCGAATCTGAGCATGATTTTGTTGGGTAGATTCCACGAGTGGCATAGCTGTGTTACTGACAGAGGTAGATGCTGTGTATTCAGGGACATCGTCCTGCTCGTTCACATCATTAGGATCAGTGGGTTCACGTTCTGATATGCTCTCCAAACGGACCATCTCATTTGCTGGAGCCAATGTAGACCATGCATCTTCAACTGGACCATTCTGTTCAAAATCCTCAATTGCCTGTTCTATAGCCTCGTTATGTTTTTCGTATTTCTCACGGTTTTCATTTACAATATTGCACACACGCTGCACTTCATCAGTTCCTGGCAGTTTTACAGAAGCAAATGCAAAAAATGATTCATATGTCTGAAATCGTGTGGACTTCAGCTGCTCATCTGAGCGATATGGCAAGTAAAGCTTTAGAAAAGTTCCATAGAATTTTTCTGGGTTTTTCTGCTGTGAGAAACGGGCAAATCTGATGACAGCAGGTTTTCCCCTTGTTCTTTTCTGTATGTGTCCCATATTATTTTGAAGTGGCAAAACATTTTTACCTTTTTTCTTGCCTGCATAAACAATGCGGTATTCACTTGCAAATTCAGCCATGCACATGTTATCAAATTCAGGTCTGTTTGGTCTGGCCTTGTACTTGTCTGGCAATCCAGTCATCCACACGTTCTCTATGTCATCATCCATGGTCTGCAAGCAGCTCATCGGTAAACTCATCTTTACAGCGTTGTCATCAGTAGGAATGAATACGACAGCTCGTGATGATGATTTTAATTTCAGACTGCATGTGCGAGCGACTGCCTCCTGAGCACTGACTTCTCTGTTCTTTGAGTAGGCATTCATGACCTGCTTCATGCACTCACGTTCAGACAGGTTATCATGGCTTGAGTCTTTTATCACTTTTTTAAGGTAATCGCTCATCTCATGTTCAGCTTTTGAAATGTACGAGACAATATACATGATACAGCTGTAGGGGTTCAGAATGAACTGTATGTCCATGTTTGCATCCCAGGCTCTTAACAGCATTGGATTATAGCCGTTTACCCAGCAGTCCTGTGGTCGTCTCTCCATAAATATTGAACTTGATGTAGAAATAGTATCAATATGTTTCTCGTACTCCTCATAAGTCATGTTTACTGTATGAAGTAGCTGTGTAATGCTATCAAAGCTCTGAGTTGAGTCATTCAGTAGATCCCACACCTTCTGTAGCTGTTCTTTCGCAAAACTGGCATAATCTCTTTACTCCGATTCATTCCCTTCATCAGACTGATCTGCAGGAGGAGGCCTGGGCCGGGATATCATCGTCCTGTTAATGGGCTTAGGAAATCCAAACCGGCAGTGCTTCTTGTTCTTTCTACAGGATTTTGAGTGGTTACGACTGTGCATCTGCACTTCACTCACAATTTGATGTATTTCTGGGTCTTTGTTTGGGTCTGGTAATTTGCATGAGATATATTTATCAACGAAATCACACACATCCTGATCTTGATCTTTTTCAAACTCTGGAGCATCTTTCACCCAGAATAAGCAGTGAATGTGTGGAGAGCCACGTAGCTGGAACTCTACTCTGTAAAAAAAGTCAATTACCTCACCGATAGGTCGAGCAGGTGAATTGATCAAATCTCTCATCAAGGCTTCGACTCGTTTTTCAAACATCCGCATGGCTGTGACCGGGTTGCTTCTGAGGATTTCACATTTTTCGGACCAGTCTAATTCAGCGAAGTTCACAGTTTCACCTTGTTGTGCTTTGATAGCAGTAATCACATCAGGCCATCTCATCTCAGCAGCACTAAACGTACAGAAAAATGTAGGAGTGCCCAGCTGTCTCAGCATAGCAAACAGATCACGGAGAGATTTCTCCCAGTAAGCTGGAGTCCCTCTTAATGGTTGCATGAAACGTGTAGCTTCCTTATTTATTACAAGCTTTTCTAACTCATGCTTGTCCTGCAGCAGTGAACAGTTTATTCTGCGTCCATCACGGGTCATGGGTTTTGCTTTCCTCAGCTGAATAGACATACTAGATGTGGCCATGTTCATTTCAGTCACAAACTGCGCAAAGAAGATATAGTTGGAATGGGAGCGAACTGAAGTTGATTGGCTAAAGCAATGTCTGGCATCAGACCACTCAATAGTGTATTATGGCAGCAGTGACAGATCCACTCTGTTTTCCTGTGATCCAGGGCACATTGATCAGGGCAGTCGGAGCAGACGTGAACATAGTTTCCAGTCAAGCAAACTGAAGCAACTGTCGGATTCTTCTGATAGCGCTCACGATCACATGATTTCACTTGGTTTGAGAAGAGCGCTCTGGCACAGCATGTGCACACATAAGTTGGCCCCTGTTTTATAACACCTCTGAAAACATTTAAGGCTCTTAAAACAGTCGGATCTTGTACTGCGTCAGGCTGGGTATTTTGTGACGTGTCTCTCTGCTGGCGCATCAGATCCATGTTTTTGTATTTGCGCTGTATGTCTTGTGCACAGTGTACTTTGTGAAGTATCTTGAGTGCAGATTTTTTGTTTTTAGATTTGAATAAATTATATTCTTTCTGACGAGCCCTAAAATGTACATCACAGTGATAACGTTGTTTAAAAAGTTTCTTCCTTTTTTCATAGAAGTTAGGATCATTTTTGCATCGGTTTGTATAATGGTCTATTTGCCTTTGCCTGAAAATTGGATCCTTTAAATATCGATCAACAAGATATTGCCTGTGCTGCTCCTTATATTTAGCATTGTTCCTATAATTTCTCATTATGTAATTCTTTTGTCTCTCTCTGAATTGTTCATCATTCTTGTAATTTTGAATTATATAATTCTTTTGTTTCTCCCTGAATTGTGCATCGTTCCTGTAATTTTGCATTATATACTTCTTTTGTTTCTCCCTGAATTGTGCATCATTCCTGTAATTTTGCATTATATACTTCTTTTGTTTCTCCCTGAATTGTGCATCATTCCTGTAATTTTGCATTATATACTTCTTTTGTTTCTCCCTGAATTGTTCATTATTTCTGTACTTGCTAATTACATAAGCCTTTTTTCTCTCTCTGTATTCTTTACTATTTTTATAATTGTTTTTCATTGCTTGTTTGTGTTCTTCTCTGTAAATCATATTATTACAATACTTGTTCTTCATGGCTTGTTTAAGTCTTTGCCTGGATTCATTACTACGTACAGCCTGTTTTTTGTCATAAACACCTTGCCTCTGAACCATTTCTTTGTGCCATTTTTTATAATAAGCCTTTCGCTTTTGAGTCTTCTTCAGTTTTTCTGCTGTTTGCTTGATTGTCGATTGTGAATATTTTTTATTTGGAGCTGAAAATGGCAATTGATCCTGTGACAGCATGCTATGAGAAAGTTCACTGAATGGTACATTTTTATTACTGTCTTCAATCTGAGTGACGGTAGTTAGAACATCAATTTTATCTTGATAAGTCAAGTGGGCTTGATCATTAGTTGATGTGGCTCCATTAACGGTAGTCTCAGATGATTGTTGAACTGGATCTTGGACACACTGTTGTGAGACATCAGCAGACCTGCATTGTCCATTGTTTGACAGAGCTTTGTTCTCAAAAGAGGTGGATGGTTTTACATCACGTTCAAGCTCACAGCAGTTCGGGGAGACTTCAGGACGTACACGGCTTTCGGTTATCCGGTTAATGAACGATACAGGCAGCAGATTAAATTCTTGCTGGTCTCTCAAATCGAAACACCATTGAAATAATAGCATGAGCCTCTCGATCAGGTCTTCTAAACGGAAGAAGGTCAACATCACGGCCGTACCAGTGCTTTCATTTTCATCATGTATTCCATATGCTGTTCTGGAGTGAGGATCAAAATAGCCAAACCTCCCTGAGTGATCTCTGAATACGGCGATACACGTGCATCCACACAGCAGCAACGCGTCACTCACATCAGCTCTGAGACACTGCAGAGTATTCTCAAGGTTTTCATACTCGCCTAGCGCAGGTGAATCTTTTAGAAATCCAACTCTCTGAGGATGTTTCAGGATGTTGTAGCAGGCTGAGTTGGTCTTAACTGTGTTTGGCAGCTCATCAAAGTTAAAAAAATCAGCCACAAATTGTCCTTTGCTCCGCAGTGTTCGTTTGACACTAGTGTAAACTGCATCACCTTTCTGTAAAATGCGGTCTAAATCAAAACTGTGCAACTCATTACGTTCATTATGGACAGCTAGGAACATCAAGGCATTGCACGTACACTGACGGCCTCTGGAGTAAATCTTGTACCTAGGATTGCTTTGACAGTGGGATGCTGTAACAGACAGAACATACGGGTTTGCATCAATCATACCTGATACAGAGTTGGTACCGCTCCTGGTGCCGCTACTGGTGCCACACGAAGCTTCTAGGTTTCTGCGCTGTTTCTGAGATTTACTCCGCTTTCCTTTTCGTGGCATTCTTCAGCACTGGCAATCAAGCAAATATGTTTGAGGAATGGATACAAAAATGTATATTTAATGTTACTTGAAAAAGAACACGAAGATAATGTCTTTTATGCGATCAGATATACAGAAAAGTTCAATATTTTACATATAACAAGAGTGTATATATATATATATATATATATATATATATATATATATATAGCAACAGTAATACAACAGTTTATATATAACAACAGCAAATTAATTGATTTGAAGTTAGGTTAATCAAAAAATGAATCTCTCTCTTACTATTTCTGAAGATGCAGCACAGTTTTCTTACCGGAGATGGTGATATTTCAGGGTGTGAGTATGGGTGTAAATCTTTGTGGTATAGAGTATGTAATTGAGTATGTATCAAGGTGTATCAAGAAGTATCATTGATGATCATAGATCAAAATCATGGGTACTGGCCTTTTTTTTTTTTTAAAGATGCGTTGGCAAGCTAAGCATAGGTGCATAAGGGTTAGAAGCAGATGTGAGTTTGCATCTTGCAGTTTATAGTGCGAGCAAGCAAGCAGCAAGCAGTGCGCCAGCATTTGCAGGCCAGTTATGAGTTTTGGAAGAGAAAGAATGGAAGAGGCATTTTTTTCAATTAGTAAGCAAGATAAAGGTTTGAGTGAATGATATAAAGTTATGGAGAGGAAAGTATAGGACAGGTCAGACAGACAAACAGAAAGAAATCAAGTCAGTTACTTTGTTAAATGCAAAATGGCAAGTATCATTTACATAAATAACAACGGTCAATACAAAAATCCACTAGTAATATAGTTTGAACTAAAATTATATGTAAGAGGGTTACTTACACAATTGAGGGTGGAAACTTTTTTTCATAAACAGTTAAATCATTGTTTCTAGCTGTGGATTAGCCCTTACAAACTGATAAATGTGACAATTTGTCTTACATTAACAAAATGAGAAAGCCAATCTACTAGGGGGAATAAAACAATAAAAAAGTTACAATCTAGAATTATTCACAGCTCATACAAATTTTTGCTATTCCTTCAAGCTCTGATGTGTCTGCTGTCCCACAATACTGCATTAGTGCCAGTGTAATGTGTTTACTAACGAAACCTTGTTAAGAAAGACAAGACCCATGCAGACAGAATACTGATATTATAAAGAAATGACTAATGACTCTGATTACCATTAATCACTAAGTTTAAAGGGATACTTACCTTGACACTCAAAGCAGAAATGTCACCTAAAAAATAAAAAAGAAATGACTAGTATTTTGTACACATTTGTTGACCGTGAATATGAATATAAATTACCTTGAAATGTAGGTGCTGTTGGCCACCCTTAACAGCAGGGAGACGACCGTGGAACACGACGAAATCTAATAAGTAAAATTAATAAATGATCCACTCACAAATGTTATGCAAATATTAAGTGCATTAAAAAAGAGAATATCACATCCTGTATAATATGCGGATATAGATTGCTATTCTAAATCTATTGTAAATGTCAAACTAAAGTCAGTAAAAAAAAAAATTTACTTACCACAAAGGATGCAATGACCTGGTAAGATTTTACAGACATAGATTTACGTAAAATAAAGAGAGAGAAAATGAAGAAATTACATGATTCATATGAGTCAAATGGGCTATCACATAGGTCTATATTTATAAACATCTACAGAAGAACTTTAAAATATAAAAAATAATATTTGTGACTAATCAGAATCTTATGAATATGTAAATGTGAAATTGATATACAGGATGATAGCCAAATTGGTGTAACATTTATGTACCAGAAATGGTACTAGATGGCAACAAATTAAGGTGAATGTGAGAATAAAAAAAACATTAGGCTACAATTAATGTCCATGTTCTTCGTTTCTGCAATGTGTAAATCATTAACTGCAAATTTGGTCTGATCTAGTGAAGGTATTGATACCCAATAGCAAATACTGAGAATCTGTCAGGCTGTCAATCAAATACTTACGCAGCAGCAATGACCTGTTACACTCAAGAAAAAGGAAGAAATAGCCTAGGTCAGATAATAAAAGGTATGGATGGATGAACATGTGCTTCTATTAATAAAAGTATAAGTAGCATTCTTAACAAATCAAAGCTGTTCATTAAAGCTACAAAACCTAGTTTTTACACCTATGTCGTTTACACGACATGTTGTGTGTGTTACTTGCATTGACAGCCAAAGCAGCCTCAACCCTATGGATAGATAAAAAGAAAAACAGCTATTGATTGTGAATCAAATCTCAAAAACTAAAAGAAAACAAACCATGCAAGAGAGACACTGCTTATTTGTATCGGAGTATTAATGAGGTCAATCTGAATAAATTAATTACCTTGAAATGAAGGTGCTGATGCCAGTTGACACTGTACGAGGCAGTGGAGCAGATATACGAAACCTAATAGGTAAATTAAATAAGTAATATTGATCCCAAAAATGTTATTCAAATCTTAAGCATATTTCAGAACATGTAATGACCTCTTTTATTACGCGCTTAGGTAGATTGCTATTCCATATCCATTGTAAATGCAAATACTGAGAATGTGACAGACAGTCAGTTTAAAAGATCACTTACCGCAAAGGATGCAATGAACTGGAAAGATTTTTACAGACATGTGTTCACATAAAAGAAAGAGGGAGAAAAAAAATCACACATGATTCACTATTATATGAGTCAAATATTGCACAGGCCTGCATGGATGGACATGTACAGAAGAACAGTAAAGTCTTTTGTTCTTCATCTCTGTAATCTGCAAATAATTCTGCTGTTATTAAATGTATGACTGAAAATTGATGTCAGGCTGTCAATCAAATACTTACACAGCAGCAACAGCGACCTATTTACACTCAAGCAAAATGGATTTATCCAAGTCAGATAAACGTTAGCATTATTAGTTTGTCTTTTGGTGACTTTTGCAGTCAAAAGTGCCGTTTTATCATTGTAACATAAACATTAACATATGGCAATAAGATGAATATTATTTATATAAAACCAAAACTCACTTTAAAACGCTTAGATTATAGATTATTTAAAATCACCTCCGTTTTCGACCCCAAAGGCTTCTTTTCACAGAACAAGGCAGAAAATATATTTATCCATAGTATTCTACATAGTGATAAATGCTATGTCGATTCGTATTGCATTAAATATACATTGTTTTTAGGAAAATACCCGAGATGACAAACTAGATTTTGTCAACATCGTGTTTATTGTTTTCATGTTTCATCAGTCATACGTTTTCTTACAGATAATCACGATGATCATTGCGTTTGTCTCACCGAATCTGTCAGCAATTACAGTTTTTTTTAATTAATGCCGACGGTAAAATGTTGCCAGATATTGCTACGAAAAACAAGCAAAACGACAACAACAAAAAATACTAAAACTCCGAAATAAGTTCAAAGCTTGTGTTTTGGAAATAAGATTAATATATCACTAACCCTAACATGCAACTTTCCACTTTAATAACTTCATAAAGTGTCACATTAAATCAGAAAAACAGGTCCAGAAGACCACCATTCCATTAGGTGGATCTGGTAGGATCTGATAACACGGAGGCTGCACCCGCGCGCTCACTCACAACGCTCTCAAGCCCCGTTCACTGTTAATTAATCATTCAGAATGTAAAAAAAATGACCGAGCCCCAGACCTCGGTGACCTCATAGCTGGCTACGGCCATCATGACTGATTCATGTGTTTTATTACTAACGTAAAGTTATTTAGTCATAACTTCAAGCGCCCTCCGGCGTCGCGTATGAATGAAAACGATATTATAAAAAGCGTAAGTTATCGGACGGCGGTCCATATTTCATATAAACAGGAACAAGAAGCCCAATTTCATATCAAAATAACGAATACTGGGGGGATATAAGTGAAGGTTCTTAACACGAACAAATTAGACGGAAGACGGAGACCGTTAACGTTACACATTCTCCTCACAATAAAGTTACACATTATTACTATCGTAATGCTTAATGGAAATTAACTAATATTCGTGTTTCAGCAGTTATAAACATTTATAATCACATACGTTTAACTGCATCCCACTCGTTGACCCACGCACATTTTAATTACCTCAGACAGACTTTCAACTCACCCGAACCGAAGCAAACGCGTGATTTTTTTCCCCAAACCACTTCAGCGGAAATCCCGCCCTGCAGCCGATTTCATTGGTTTAGGTTACAGTGACGGGTAGGTTTAGGGATCAGTGTTTGGTGTAGGCAATCAGTACAGTGATTGACATGACCAATGAAAACTTTAGAATCGGCTGCAGGGCGGGATTTCCGCTGAAGTGGTTTGGGAAAAAAAATCACGCGAAGCAAACAGCCGGACCGGAAGAATCCAGAATGACAGCTCATTAGTTATGCAACATTCAGCGATCTCATTGGCCAGCCGTTATATTTGTTAAAATACCAAAATACCAAAACCTTTATAAACAAATAATTAACAACATAATGGAGTAAATAATCATTGAATTATTCAATCACCAGCAAAAAATAAATAAATAAATAGTTGTAGCTGGTCACTCTTTCAGGCTTTCTGGCAAATACAATTTTTCCTGTTATACAATGTAGTGAAAGTTCTGCATTTAACCCACCCAAGTTAGTCCACACACATTAAGAAAACCGTGGATATCAAATTATTTCAGTCATTTGACCAAAAACCCATGGGACAATGGAATCGAAAGTGCTAAAATACAACTCGTTTCTGTGTTTTGGATGAATAATAATAAAGACATCAATATGATAAAACATTATAACATAACTTTTATTTAAATGAACAGTGTAACAAATTAGAACATGTGTGAACATTTGATATCAGTGTTTTAACTTACACAAACACACACACACACATTACTGAGGGTCACTGTGGTGGACACAGTGAGGCAAGACACACACATTAACCTGGTGTCAGGTTACACACACTCTGGCTGCTGTCTGTCCTCTCTCCTGACCACAGAGAGAGAGAGAGAGAGAGAGAGAGAGAGAGAGAGAGAGAGAGAGAGAGAGAGAGAGAGAGAGAGAGAGAGAGAGAGAGAGAGAGAGAGAGAGAGAGAGAGAGAGGGCAAGAAAAGAGGGGGAGGGAGAAAAAAAAGAGAAAAAACAAAACCATTGGTCAAAGGTTATCTGTCTTGTCATCATGTGCCTTGGTGATTATATTTTGATTCGCTGATTGGACTGGTGCCAAGTTCAAGACCACTGTCCTCCTCTCCTTACTTGACCACTCTACAACAACTACACATCAGGTGAGACCCTTTTTACTTTTCAACAAACTAAATGAATTCTTCCAATAAAATGTAATTGATAAGGCCTATATGACAGTGACAAAACAAGACTTGGTCTCAGATGAGGGGTTCTGACTGAAATAAGTGGATAAATTACTTCAGAAAATCTAAAATATATTCTGACAGGATTTGGTCTCAGAGAAGGGGTTCTGAATGAAAATGTTATTTTCTGAAGTAATTTTCCACTTATTTCTAATTAAATTCATGATTTTTATGAAGTTATGATGAAATGACAGTATAATAAAATATATTCTGACAGGATTTGGTCTCAGAGGATGGGTTCTGACTCAAATAAGTGGATAAATTACTTCAGAAAATCTAAAACATATTCTGGCAGGATTTGGTCTCAGAGAAGGGGTTCTGAATGAAAATGTTATTTTCTGAAGTAATTTTCCACTTATTTCTAATTAAATTCATGATTTTTATGAAGTTATGATGAAATGACAGTATAATAAAATATATTCTGACAGGATTTGGTCTCAGAGGATGGGTTCTGACTCAAATAAGTGGATAAATTACTTCAGAAAATCTAACTCCTCCTAGAGCTTTAACTCTACATACTCCAAACTCGGCTCAGACACTCAAACTGTTCTGACTCGGTGTGCTATATCTTTTCTAACTGATCGGACTTACGGTTTTCCTAAAAATGACGATCAAACTCGGAAAAAATCCCATTGACTTAACATGGCGGAATGTTCAGATTTTCAAACTCCCCAACTGTCAAAAATTCAAATCTAAACTCCTTGAAGCCCTAGACTGAATCAAACTGCCATTCTATATACTATGAGCCATTGAGACTCATTTAAACTAATAAACTAATCTATCTATGACACTTTTCTATCTACACTTAAACTATTAAACTCATAATAAATTAATAAACTCTAAACTTGAACTCTTAGACTAATTTAAACTTATAAACTCTAAACTCATAAACTCGTACACTTATAAACTCATGAATTCATAAACTTATGAATTCATGAAATCATAAACACAAACTCGTACACTTATAAACTCATGAATTCATACACTTATGAACTCAAACTCATAAATTAATAAACTCTGAACTCTTACTCATTTAAACTTATAAACTGTAAACTCATAAACTCGTACACACAGTGGCGTAGCGTCTGGGCATGCAAGGTATGCACGTGCAAATGGGCCCGGGCCGATAGGGGGCCCCGCCCATGGGAAACTTTTAATTAAAACGAGATAATTCATTTTTAAAGAGTAACCACAATAAATATATTTTTGTATGCATGTCATGTGTAATAATTTATTGTGTCTCCGTAATGTCTAATTTCTCCGTCATTTCTTGTTGTGTGCATTTATTATTTTTTGCACCCGGCGGCTGCCGTAGAACTGTGCCGTCATTTTTTATATGACTGCATCGCCGCGTCAAATTAAAAAAAGAAAACAGTGTGAGAGAGGATACTAGCCACTAGCTAATCGAACATTGGATGGGAAAGGATGGAAAAATACAAACATAAAAGTGGGGCCTTAAAGAGAAAAAAGAAGGTGGAGAAGTTAGTCGCGACACAAAAACTACCAAAAATAGACAGTTTTTTGTGCCGACCTAGTGCGAATGACAACGATGTTGAAGGTGAGAGTGAAGTTTTGCCAGCTAATATTAGCAGTTGCATGTCTTTGGATGAGAACAACAATGCAGCTGCTGACAGCTTGATGAGGTGCCAAGAGTCCCGGAGTGAAGAAGCAGTCGCAGACGAGCCAAAAGCTGGATATTCGGCGGGAATTATGTCAGCGGGTTACCCAACAGATAAAGGAAACTATCCAGACACACTAACAGATGGGCAAGTAAAGCATTTTATTGTGTCGCAAGGTTCATGCAAACCCCCCGGTCCATTTCCTCGAGATCCATTGCAAGGAGACAGGTGCTATTCGACGAGTTTTTACTCCACCACAACAAAAGCTGGTATTCAGCTACCGAGATCTTGGCTGTGTTACTCACCTAAGCTTGACGCAGCATATTGTGAACCATGCTGGTTATTTGCAGACCGCAGTCACAAAAGCTACAACATGGCATGGACACAAGGAATAAGAACATGGCAGACCCTGTCAAATAAAATTTCCAAGCATGAAGGCGCAGAGTGCCATGTAGCAGCTTGCAGTGTTTATGATCAGTGGCGTTTGCATGGCACTATCGACGAGGCGTCAGAACAGCAAATCCGTCAACAAGTTAATTTTTGGAGGCAGGTTCTAGACCGGATCATTAATGTCACTTTAACTCTGGCATCAAACAACCTTGCATTTCGGGGACACTTTGAAGACACTGAAAGTTTCAACAAAGGTAATTTTCTGTCCATCATCGACCTACTGGCTAAGTATGATCCATATTTGAAGGAGCTGCTCAGTCGCCCTGCTGGTTCCGTTAAGTATCTCAGCCCAGAAATCCAAAATGAACTTATTGGTATACTCTCGGAGTCTGTCCAGAAAGAAATTATCAGTGAAATTAAGGCCGCGCCGTTTTTCTCAGTGATCATGGATACGACTCAAGATGTATCTAAAGTAGATCAGATGAGTCAAATCTTTCGGTATGTAACCATAGAGAGAGATAGCCAGGGTTCTGCAATGGCTGTGAAAATCAACGAGTCTTTTCTGGGATTCCAGAAAATGCCTGACTCGTCCGCTGGCACAATAGCCAATGAAATTATACGTTCGGTTGAGGAAAAAGGTCTTGAGATTTCAAAATGCCGTGGCCAAGGATTTGATGGGGCTGCGAACATGAGTGGCATATACACGGGAGTTCAGGCAAGGATACAGGAGAGACAGCCAAATGCCACTTATGTACACTGTGCTGCCCATAACTTAAATCTGGTCCTCAATGATTCAGTTAAGTCAATAACAGAGCTGACAAAGTTTTACAACACCATGGAAAAATTGTACGTGTTTTTTGCGCACAGTATAAAGAGGTGGGATGTATTGGTTGAGATTACTGATAAAACTACTCCGGGTATCACGCTGAAAAAACTGTGCGCTACCAGGTGGGCATCGCGCAATGATGCCGTGTCTGCAATCAGATACAGATATGTTGACGTGTTGAAGGCCCTGACCAAAATTTCCCTTACCAGTAAAAAGCCAGATGAGCGCAACGAGTCCATGGCTTTGATAAAGCTGATGGAAAGATTTGACTTTGTTTTTATCATAGTTCTTCAAAGTGAAGTCTTGGAACAAATCAATGTCATTTCAAAAATGCTACAGGCGAAGGATGCTGATCTTCTTAAAGCTACAGAATTACTTGACACTGCCATCGCGGAGTTGACCAGGTTCAGGGAAAATTTCGAGGAGGCAAAAGCAACCGCACAATTCATGGCTGAGAAGTGGGGAGTGAAACAAACCTTTGAAAAGGAAAGAATTAGAAGGGCAAAGCGCCATTTCGATGAATTCTGTCAGGATGAGCGTTTGGCTGATGCTGAAAGGTACTTCAAGGTAAATGTTTTTAATGCTTGCCTAGACATCATAATTTCCCAGCTGAGTCGGCGATTTTCAGCTTTGCGATCAGTTGCCGATTTGTTCAGAGTGGTCCAGCCACACATACTTGCAACTGAGGAGAAGAACGTGATATACGAAGGGGCACAGAGGTTAATGGAAAAATACAACAAAGACTTGTCTCCAGCCCTTCCACAACAATAGATCGCATTCCGTGCAGCCTTTAAAAGACAAATCTCTGGGATGAAAACAGTTCAAGATCTGGCCAGTTTTTTGATCGTTGAGAACAACTCTATCACATCTAGCTTCAGTGACATGTGCACCGTTTTAGTTCTCTTTCTCACCATCCCTGTTACTGTTGCTTCAGCGGAGCGTTCATTTTCAAAACTGAAGCTAATAAAAAATTATTTGCGGAGCACCATGTCGCAAAACAGACTATCAGGACTGGCAATTCTTTCCATCGAGAATGCACGAAGCCATCAATTGAACACCAGTGACATCGTGGATGAATTTGCCGAAAGAAAGGCCCGGAGAATGCAACTAAAATGAGTAAGTAGTTTTTACATTTTGGGCCGCCGTGCCAAGATCATTAGTTCATTAATATTGACATTGGCTGAGCCTTGGTTGGTTTTAGACTTGTTTTTGTTCCGTTCTGGTTGTGAAAAGTTGTTGGTTAGAGTGTTTTTTTAATGATATTGTTTGGTATGGTATTTTCTTGATACACTACAGTGAACGTCTATAAATGTATCATAAATTTATCTTCAATGTACTTGGGGGCGGGGTTAGGGGGGCCCGTACCATTTTATTTTGCATATGGGCCCGGGACTGACTTGCTACGCCACTGCGTACACATAAACTCATAAACTTATAAACTCATGAATTCATACACTTATGAATTTTCATAAATTCATACACTTATGAACTTTTAAATTCATAAATAGTTCACCATAGCAACCACCCATAACACCCTAGCAACCACCCAAAATACCTTAAAACACCCTAGCAACACCATAGCAACCACCCAAAATACCCTAGAACACCCTAGCAACTGCCTAGCAACCCCCAGAACACCCTAGCAACTGCCTAGCAACCACCCAGAACACACTAGCAACCACCCAAAATACCTTAAATCACCCTAGCAACACCATTGCAACCACCCAAAATACCCTAGAACACCCTAGCAAAGACCAGAACACCCTAGCAACTGCCTAGCAACCACCCAGAACACCCTAGCAACCACCCAAAATACCTTAAATCACCCTAGCAACACCATAGCAACCACCCAAAATACCCTAGAACACCCTAGCAACGCCCTAGCAACCACCAGAACACCCTAGAAACCAACCAAAATACCTTAAATCACCCTAGCAACTGCCTAGCAACCACCCAGAACACCCTAGCAACCACCCAAAATACCTTAAATCACCCTAGCAACACCATAGCAACCACCCAAAATACCTAGAACACCCTAGCAACGCCCTAGCAACCACCATAACACCCTAGCAACCACACAAAATACCTTAAATCACCCTAGCAACACCATAGCAACCACCCAAAATACCCTGGAACACCCTGGCAACGCCCTAGCAACCACCAGAACACCCTAGCAACCAACCAAAATACCTTAAATCACCCTAGCAACTGCCTAGCAACCACCCAGAACACCCTAGCAACCACCCAAAATACCTTAAATCACCCTAGCAACTTCATAGCAACCACCCAAAATACCCTAGAACACCCTAGCAACGCCCTAGCAACCACCAGAACACCCTAGCAACCACCCAAAATACCTTAAATCACCCTAGCAACTGCCTAGCAACCACCCAGAACACCTAACAACCACCCAAAATACCTTAAAACACCATAGCAACACCATAGCAACCACCCAAAATGCGCTAGAGCACCCTAGCAACTGCATAGCAACCCCCAGAAGACCCTAGCAACTGTCTAGCAACCACCCAGAACACCCTAGCAACCACCCAAAATACCTTAAATCACCCTAGCAACACCATAGCAACCAACCAAAATAACCTAGAACACCCTAGCAACCAACCAAAATACCCTAGAACACCCTAGCAACACCATAGCAACCACCCAGAACACCCTAGCAACCCCAAAAATGCCTTTAAACATCCTAGCAACACCATAGCAACCACCCAAAAAAGCCTAGATCACCCAAGCAACACCATAGCAACCACCCAATACACCATAGCAACTGCCTAGCTACCACCCAGAACACCCTGGCAACCACCCAAAATACCTTAAATCACCCTAGCAACACCATAGCAACCACCCAAAATACCCTAGAACACCCTAGCAACTGCGCAGCAAACCACCCAGAACACCCTAGCAACTAATATAAACTATAAACCCTGGCAACCACCCAAAATACCTTAAATCACCCTAACAACACCATAGCAACCACACAAAATACCCTAGAACACCCTAGCAACTGCCTAGCAACCACCCAGAACACCCTAGCAACTAATATAAACTTCAAACTGCTTTACAATTCAAACTAAATTTCAACTTTAAACTAATTTAAACTACAAACTAATTTAAACTTCAACCTACTTCAAACTACTTTAAACTTTAAACTAATTTAAACTTCTAAATACTTTTAACTTTAAACTAATTTAAACTTATTTAAACTTTAAACTAATTAAAACTATAAACTAATTTAAACTTCAAATTACTTTAAACTTCAAACTAATTTACACTTTAAACTAATTTACATATTAAACTAATGTAAACTTCAAACTACTTTAAACTTCTTTAAACTTTCTGGTCCAAACTTTCACAAGCCAACTTAAAGTTTGTCTCGACGAACTTTTTCTAGTTATTATTATTCTTCTTACTAAAAATTTACAACTCTAACTCCTCCTAGAGCTTTAACTCTACATACTCCAAACTCGGCTCAGACACTCAAACTGTTCTGACTCGGTGTGCTATATCTTTTCTAACTGATCGGACTTACGGTTTTCCTAAAAATGACGATCAAACTCGGAAAAAATCCCATTGACTTAACATGGCGTAATGTTCAGATTTTCAAACTCCCCAACTGTCAAAAATTCAAATCTAAACTCCTTGAAGCCCTAGACTGAATCAAACTGCCATTCTATGTACTATATGAGCCATTGAGACTCATTTAAACTAATAAACTTATCTATCATGACACTCATCTATCTATCTATCTATCTATCTATCTATCTATCTATCTATCTATCTATCTATCTATCTATCTATCTATCTATCTATCTATCATCTGACTATTTTATCTATCTATCTATCTATCTATCTATCTATCTATCTATCTATCTATCTATCTATCTATCTATCTATCTATCCATCTATCTATCATCTGACTATTTTATCTATCTATCTATCTATCTATCTATCTATCTATCTATCTATCTATCTATCTATCTATCTGTCTGTCTATCTATCTATCTATCTATCTATCTATCTATCTATCTATCTATCTATCTATCCAGCCTCATCTATCTATCTATCTATCTATCTATCTATCTATCTATCTATCTATCTATCTATCTATCTATCTATCTATCTATCTATCTATCTATCTATCCATCTATCCAGCCTCTATCTATCTATCTATCTATCTATCTATCTATCTATCTATCTATCTATCTATCTATCTATCTATCTATCTATCTATCCATCTATCCAGCCTCTATCTATCTATCTATCTATCTATCTATCTATCTATCTATCTATCTATCTATCTATCTATCTATCTATCTATCTATCTATCTATCTATCCTATATCTTTTTCTAACTCTATCAATCTATCTATCTATCTATCTATCTATCTATCTATCTATCTATCTATCTATCCTATATCTCTTTCTAACTCTATCTATCTATCTATCTATCTATCTATCCTATATCTCTTTCTAGCTCTATCTATCTATCTATCTATCTATCTATCTATCTTTCTGTCTATCTATCTATCTATCCTATATCTCTTTCTAACTCTATCTATCTATCTATCTATCTATCTATCTATCTATCTATCTATCTATCTATCTATCTATCTATCTATCTATCTATCTATCTATCTATCTCTGTCTAACTCTATCTATCTATCTATCTATCTATCTATCCTATATCTCTTTCTAACTCTAATTCAATTCAATTCAATTCAAATTGCTTTATTGGCATGACTGTACATATTACAATATTGCCAAAGCTTGTCAAACAAACACCCAAAATACCCTAGAACACCCTAGCAACTGCCTAGCAACCCTCAGAACACCCTAGCAACTGCCTAGCAACCACCCAGAACACCCTAGCAACCACCCAAAATACCTTAAATCACACTAGCAACACCATAGCAACCACCCAAAATACCCTAGAACACCCTAGCAACACCCTAGCAACCACTAAAACACCCTAGCAACTGCCGAGCAACCACTCAAAACACCCTAGCAACCACCCGAAATACCCTAGAACACCCTAGCAACACCATAGCAACCAACCAGAACACCCTAGCAACCACCCAAAATACCTTAAAACATCCTAGCAACACCATAGCAACCACCCAAAATACCCTAGAACATCCTAGCAACACCATAGCAACCACCCAAAATACCTTACAACACCCTAGCAACACCATAGCTACCACCCAGAGCACCCTAGCAACTGCCTGGCAACCACCCAGAACACCCTAGCAACCACCCAGAACACCCTAGCAACTAATATAAACTTCAAACTACTTTAAACTTCAAACTTCTTTAAACTTTAAACTAATTTAAACTTCTAACTACTTTTAACTTTAAACTAATTTAAACTTATTTAAACTTTAAACTAATTTAAACTATAAACTAATTTAAACTTCAAACTACTTTAAACTTCAAACTAATTTCAACTTCAAACTACTTTAAAATTCAAACTAATTTAAACTTTAAACTAATTTAAACTTCTTCAAACTTATTGGTCCAAACTTTCACAAGCCAACTTAAAGTTTGTCTCGACGAACTTTTTCTAGTTAAGTTGGCTTGTGAGAGCCAACTTACTGATATTGTACTTAAACTTATTATTATTATTATTCTTTTTCTGAGACTAAAATTTCCAACTCTATCTCCTCCTAGAGCTTTAACTCCACATACTCCAAACTCGGCACGGACACTCAAACTGTTCTGACTTAGTGTGCTATATCTTTTCTAACTGATCGGACTTACGGTTTTCCTAAAAACTACGATCAAACTCGGAAAAAACTCCCATTGACTTTACATTGCGGAATGTTCAGATTTTCAAACTCCCAAACTGTCAAAAATTCAAATCTAAATACCTTGAAGCCCTAGACTGAATCAAACTGCCATTCTATATACTATATGAGCCATTGAGACTCATTTAAACTAATAAACTCATATATCTATGACACTTATCTATCTACACTTAAACTCTTAAACTCATAATAAATTAATAAACTCTAAACTTGAACTCTTAGACTAATTTAAACTTATAAACTCTAAACTCATAAACTCATACACTTATAAACTCATACACTTATAAACTCATGAATTCAAACTCTTATGAACTCAAACTCATAAATTAATAAACTCTGAACTCTTACTCATTTAAACTTATAAACTCTAAACTCATAAACTCGTACACTTATAAACTCATGAATTCATACACTTATGAACTCATGAATTCATAAACTTATAAACTCATACACTTATGAACTCATGAATTCATACACTTATGAACACAATCTTTCTATCTCTCTTTCTTTCTTTCTTTCTTTCTAAATAATCTTTCTATATTTCTTTCTTTCTAACTAATCTTTCTATCTTTCTTTCTTTCTTTCTTTCTAAGTAATCTTTCTTTCTTTCTGACTAATCTTTCTATCTTTCTTTCTATCTCTCTTTCTAATCTTTCTTTCTAACTAATCTTTCTTTCTTTCTTTCTTTCTTTCTTTTCTAACTAATCTATTTCTTTCTAACTAATCTTTCTTTCTTTCTTTCTAACTAATCTTTCTATCTTTCTTTCTTTCTTTCTTTCTAATCTTTCTTTCAATCTTTCTTTTTTTCTTTCTTTCTAACTAATCTTACTTTCTAACTTTCTTTCATTCTAACTAATCTTTCTTTCTAACTAATCTTTCTTTCTTTCTAACTAATCTTTCTATCTCTCTTTCTTTCTTTCTCTCTCTCTTTCTAATCTTTCTTTCAATCTTTCTTTTTTTCTTTCTTTCTAACTAATCTTACTTTCTAACTTTCTTTCATTCTAACTAATCTTTCTTTCTAACTAATCTTTCTTTCTTTCTAACTAATCTTTCTATCTCTTTTTCTTTATTTCTCTCTTTCTTTCTAACTAATCTTTCTATCTATCTTTATTTCTTTCTAATCTTTCTTTCAATCTTTCTTTCTTTTTAGCAACCACCCAAAATACCTTAAAACACCCTAGCAACACCATAGCAACCACCCAAAATGCTCTAGAACACCCTAGCAACCACCCAGAACACCCTAGCAACCACCCAAAATACCTTAAATCACCCTAGCAACACCATAGCAACCACCCAAAATACCCTACAACACCCTAGCAACCACCAGAACACCCTAGCAACTGCCTAGCAACCACCCAGAACACCCTAGCAACCACCCAAAATACCTTAAATCACCCTAGCAACACCATAGCAACCACCCAAAATACCCTAGAACACCCTATCAACACCCTAGCAACCACCAGAACACCCTAGCAACTGCATAGCAACCACCCAGAACACCCTAGCAACCACCCAAAATACCTTAAATCACCCTAGCAACACCATAGCAACCACCCAAAATACCCTAGAACACCCTAGCAACACCCTAGCAACCACCAGAACACCCTAGCAACTGCCTAGCAACCACCCAGAACACCCTAGCAACCACCCAAAATACCTTAAATCACCCTAGCAACAGCATAGCAACCACCCAAAATACCCTAGAACACCCTAGCAACACCCTAGCAACCACCAGAACACCCTAGCAACTGCCTAGCAACCCCAGAACACCCTAGCAACTGCCTAGCAACCACCCAGAACACCATAGCAACCACCCAAAATACCTTACAACACCTTAGCAACACCATAGCAACCACCCAGAACACCATGGCAACCATCCAAAATACCTTAAAACACCCTAGCAACACCATAGCAACCACCCAAAATACCGTAGAACACCCAAGCAACACCATAGCAACCATCCAAAACACCCTAGCAACCACCTAAAATACCTTAGCAACCGCCAGGCAACAACCCAGAACACCTTAGCAACCCACTAGAAACACCCTAGCAACTTTAAATTACTTCAAACTATACTTCAAACTTTAAACTACTTTAAACTTTAAACCATTAAAACTTTAAACTTTAAACTTTAAACTACTTTAAACTTTAAACTAATTTCAACTTCAAACAACTTTAAAATTTAAACTAATTTAAACTTTAAACTAATTTAAACTTCTTCAAACTTATTGGTCCAAACTTTCACAAGCCAACTTAAAGTTTGTCTCGACGAACTTTTTCTAGTTAAGTTGGCTTGTGAGAGCCAACTTACTGATATTGTACTTAAACTTATTATTATTATTATTCTTACTAAAATTTACAACTCTATCTCCTCCTAGAGCTTTAACTCCACATACTCCAAACTCGGCTCAGACACTCAAACTGTTCTGACTCGGTATGCTATATCTTTTCTAACTGATCGGACTTACGGTTTTCCTAAAAATGACGATCAAAGTCGGAAAAAACTCCCATTGACTTAACATTGCGGAATGTTCAGATTTTCAAACTGGCCAACTGCCAAAAATTCAAATCTAAACTCCTTGAAGCCCTAGACTGAATCAAACTGCCATTCTCTATACTATATGAGCCATTGAGACTAATTTAAACTAATAAACTCATCTATCATGACACTTTTCTATCTACACTTAAACTCTTAAACTCATAATAAATTAATAAACTCTAAACTTGAACTCTTAGACTCATTTAAATTATAAACTCTAAACTCATAAACTCATACACTTATAAACTCATACACTTATAAACTCATGAATTCAAACTCTTATGAACTCAAACTCATAAATTAATAAACTCTGAACTCTTACTCATTTAAACGTATAAACTCTAAACTCATAAACTCGTACACTTATAAACTCATGAATTCATACACTTATGAACTCATGAATTCATAAACTTATAAACTCATACACTTATGAACTCATGAATTCATACACTTATGAACACAAACTCATGAATGAATAAACTCTGAACTCTTACTCATTTAAACTTATAAACTCTTAAACTCGTACACTTATAAACTCATGAATTCATAAATTTATGAACTCATGAAATCATAAACTCATAAACTCGTCCACTTATAAACTCATGAATTCATACACTTATGAACTCAAACTCATAAATTAATAAACTCTGAACTCTTACTCATTTAAACTTATAAACTCTAAACTCATAAACTCATAAACTTATAAACTCATGACTTCATACACTTATGAATTTTCATAAATTCATACACTTATGAACTTTTAAATTCACAAATAGTTCACCATAGCAACCACCCAGAACACCCTAGCAACTGCCTAGCAACCACCCAAAATACCATACAACACCCTAGCAACACCATAACAACCATCCTAAACACCATAGAATACCCTAGCAACACCATAGCAACCACCCAGAACACCCTAGCAACTGCCTAGCAACCACCCAAAATACCTTAAAACACCCTAGCAACACCATAGCAACCACCCAAAATAGCCTAGAACACCCTAGCAACCATCCTAAATAGCGTAGAACACCCTAGCAACACCATAGCAACCACCCAGAACACCCAAGCAACCACCCAAAATACCTTAAAACACCCTAGCAACACCATAGCAACCACCCAAAATACCCTAGAACACCCTAGCAACTGCCTAGCAACCACCCAGAACACCCTAACAACCACCCAAAATACCTTAAAACACCCTAGCAACACCACAGCAACCACCCAAAATACCCTAGAACACCCTAGCAACTGCCTAGCAACTCCCAGAACACCCTAGCAACGGCCTAGCAACCACCCAGAACACCCTAGCAACCATCCTAAATAGCGTAGAACACCCTAGCAACACCATAGCAACCACCCAGAACACCCAAGCAACCACCCAAAATACCTTAAAACACCCTAGCAACACCATAGAAACCACCCAAAATACCCTAGAACACCCTAGCAACTGCCTAGCAACCACCCAGAACACCCTAACAACCACCCAAAATACCTTAAAACACCCTAGCAACACCATAGCAACCACCCAAAACACCATAGAATACCCTAGCAACACCATAGCAACCACCCAGAACACCCTAGCAACTGCCTAGCAACCACCCAAAATACCTTAAAACACCCTAGCAACACCATAGCAACCACCCAAAATAGCCTAGAACACCCTAGCAACCATCCTAAATAGCGTAGAACACCCTAGCAACACCATAGCAACCACCCAGAACACCCAAGCAACCACCCAAAATACCTTAAAACACCCTAGCAACACCATAGCAACCACCCAAAATACCCTAGAACACCCTAGCAACTGCCTAGCAACCACCCAGAACACACTAACAACCACCCAAAATACCTTAAAACACCCTAGCAACACCATAGCAACCACCCAAAATACCCTAGAACACCCTAGCAACTGCCTAGCAACTCCCAGAACACCCTAGCAACTGCCTAGCAACCACCCAGAACACCCTAGCAACTGCCTAGCAACCACCCAGAACACCCTAACAACCACCCAAAATACCTTAAATCACCCTAGCAACACCATAGCAACGACCCAAAATACCCTAGAACACCCTAGCAACACCATAGCAACCACCCAGAACACCCTAGCAACCACCCAAAATACCTTAAAATACCCTAGCAACACCATAGCAACCACCCAAAATACCTTAAAACACCCTAGCAACACCATAGCAACCACCCAGAACACCCTAGCAACCACCCAGAACACCCTAGCAACTAATATAAACTTCAAACTACTTTAAAATTCAAACTAAATTTAAACTTTAAACTAATTTAAACTATAAACTAATTTAAACTTCAATCTACTTTAAACTTTAAACTAATTTAAACTTCTAACTACTTTTAACTTTAAACTAATTTAAACATTTAAACTTTAAACTAATTTAAACTATAAACTAATTTAAACTTCAAACTACTTTAAACTTCACACTAATTTACATTTTAAAACGAATGTAAACTTTAAACTACTTTAAACTTCTTTAAACTTTCTGGTCCAAACTTTCACAAGCCAACTTAAAGTTTGTCTCGACGAACTTTTTCTAGTTATTATTATTATTCTGTCAAAAATTTACAACTCTATCTCCTCCTAGAGCTTTAACTCCACATACTCCAAACTCGGCACAGACACTCAGACTGTTCTGACTCGGTATGCTATATCTTTTCTAACTGATCGGACTTACGGTTTTCCTAAAAATGACGATCAAAGTCGGAAAAAACTCCCATTGACTTAACATGGCGGAATGTTCAGATTTTCAAACTCCCCAACTGTCAAAAATTCAAATCTAAATACCTTGAAGCCCTAGACTGAATCAAACTGCCATTCTATATACTATATGAGCCATTGAGACTCATTTAAACTAATAAACTCATATATCTATGACACTTATCTATCTACACTTAAACTCTTAAACTCATAATAAATTAATAAACTCTAAACTTGAACTCTTAGACTAATTTAAACTTATAAACTCTAAACTCATAAACTCATACACTTATAAACTCATACACTTATAAACTCATGAATTCAAACTCTAATGAACTCAAACTCATAAATTAATAAACTCTGAACTCTTACTCATTTAAACTTATAAACTCTAAACTCATAAACTCGTACACTTATAAACTCATGAATTCATACACTTATGAACTCATGAATTCATAAACTTATAAACTCATACACTTATGAACTCATGAATTCATAAACTTATGAACACAATCTTTCTATCTCTCTTTCTTTCTTTCTCTCTTTCTTTCTAAATAATCTTTCTATATTTCTTTCTTTCTAACTAATCTTTCTATCTTTCTTTCTTTCTTTCTTTCTAACTAATTTTACTTTCTATCTTTCTTTCTTTCTAACTAATCTTTCTTTCTTTCTAACTAATCTTTCTATCTTTCTTTCTATCTCTCTTTCTAATCTTTCTTTCTTTCTTTCTTTTCTAACTAATCTATTTCTTTCTAACTAATCTTTCTTTCTTTCTTTCTAACTAATCTTTCTATCTTTCTTTCTTTCTTTCTAATCTTTCTTTCAATCTTTCTTTTTTTCTTTCTTTCTAACTAATCTTACTTTCTAACTTTCTTTCATTCTAACTAATCTTTCTTTCTAACTAATCTTTCTTTCTTTCTAACTAATCTTTCTATCTCTCTTTCTTTCTTTCTCTCTTTCTTTCTAACTAATCTTTCTATCTATCTTTATTTCTTTCTAATCTTTCTTTCAATCTTTCTTTCTTTTTAGCAACCACCCAAAATACCTTAAAACACCCTAGCAACACCATAGCAACCACCCAAAATGCTCTAGAACACCCTAGCAACCACCCAGAACACCCTAGCAACCACCCAAAATACCTTAAATCACCCTAGCAACACCATAGCAACCACCCAAAATACCCTAGAACACCCTAGCAACACCCTAGCAACCACCAGAACACCCTAGCAACTGCCTAGCAACCACCCAGAACACCCTAGCAACCACCCAAAATACCTTAAATCACCCTAGCAACACCATAGCAACCACCCAAAATACCCTAGAACACCCTAGCAACACCCTAGCAACCACCAGAACACCCTAGCAACTGCATAGCAACCACCCAGAACACCCTAGCAACCACCCAAAATACCTTAAATCACCCTAGCAACACCATAGCAACCACCCAAAATACCCTAGAACACCCTAGCAACACCCTAGCAACCACCAGAACACCCTAGCAACTGCCTAGCAACCACCCAGAACACCCTAGCAACCACCCAAAATACCTTAAATCACCCTAGCAACACCATAGCAACCACCCAAAATACCCTAGCAACACCCTAGCAACACCCTAGCAACCACCAGAACACCCTAGCAACTGCCTAGCAACCCCAGAACACCCTAGCAACTGCCTAGCAACCACCCAGAACACCATAGCAACCACCCAAAATACCTTACAACACCTTAGCAACACCATAGCAACCACCCAGAACACCATGGCAACCATCCAAAATACCTTAAAACACCCTAGCAACACCATAGCAACCACCCAAAATACCGTAGAACACCCAAGCAACACCATAGCAACCATCCAAAACACCCTAGCAACCACCTAAAATACCTTAGCAACCGCCAGGCAACCACCCAGAACACCTTAGCAACCCACTAGAAACACCCTAGCAACTTTAAATTACTTCAAACTATACTTCAAACTTTAAACTACTTTAAACTTTAAACCATTAAAACTTTAAACTTTAAACTTTAAACTACTTTAAACTTTAAACTAATTTCAACTTCAAACTACTTTAAAATTTAAACTAATTTAAACTTTAAACTAATTTAAACTTCTTCAAACTTATTGGTCCAAACTTTCACAAGCCAACTTAAAGTTTGTCTCGACGAACTTTTTCTAGTTATTATTATTCTTCTTACTAAAAATTTACAACTCTAACTCCTCCTAGAGCTTTAACTCTACATACTCCAAACTCGGCTCAGACACTCAAACTGTTCTGACTCGGTGTGCTATATCTTTTCTAACTGATCGGACTTACGGTTTTCCTAAAAATGACGATCAAACTCGGAAAAAATCCCATTGACTTAACATGGCGGAATGTTCAGATTTTCAAACTCCCCAACTGTCAAAAATTCAAATCTAAACTCCTTGAAGCCCTAGACTGAATCAAACTGCCATTCTATATACTATGAGCCATTGAGACTCATTTAAACTAATAAACTAATCTATCTATGACACTTTTCTATCTACACTTAAACTATTAAACTCATAATAAATTAATAAACTCTAAACTTGAACTCTTAGACTCATTTAAACTTATAAACCTTGTTCTTATAAATCTTTCTTTCTTTCTTTCTAACTAATCTTTCTTTCTTTCTAACTAATCTATCTTTCTTTCTTTCTAACTAATCTATCTTTCTTTCTTTCTCACTAATCTATCTTTCTTTCATTCTAACAAATCTATCTTTCTTTCTAACTAATCTATCTTTCTTTCTAACTAATCTATCTTTCTTTCTTTCTAACTAATCTTTCTTTCTTTCAAACTAATCTATCTTTCTTTCTAACTAATCCATCTTTCTTTCTTTCTAACTAATCTGTCTTTCTTTCTTTCTAACTAATCTATCTTTCTTTCTTTCTCACTAATCTATCTTTCTTTCATTCTAACAAATCTATCTTTCTTTCTAACTAATCTATCTTTCTTTTTTCTAACTAATCTTTCTTTCTTTCTAACCTATCTATCTTTCTTTCTAACTAATATTTCTTTCTAACTAATCTATCTTTCTTTCCAAATAATCTTTCTTTCTTTCTAACTAATCTATCTTTTTTCTTTCTGACTAACTTATCTATCTTTCTTTCCAACTAATCTATCTTTCTTTCTTTCTAACTAATCTATCTATCTTTCTTTCTATCCAACTAATCTATCTTTCTTTCTTTCTAACTAATCTATCTATCTTTCTTTCTATCCAACTTATCTATCTTTCTTTCTTTCTAACTAATCTATCTGTCTTTCTTTCTTGCTAACTAATCTTTCTTTCTTTCTTTCTTTCTTTCTTTCTAACTAATCTATCCATCTTTCTTTCTAACTAATCTATCTTTCCTTCTTTCTTTCTAACTAATCTATCCATCTTTCTTTCTAACTAATCTATCTTTCCTTCTTTCTTTCTTTCTAACTAATCTATCTATCTTTCTTTCTAACTAATCTATCTATCTGTCTTTCTTTCTTTCTTTCTAATCTATCTTTCTTTCTAACTAATATTTCTTTCTTTCTTTCTAACTAATCTATCTTTCTTTCTAACTAATCTATCTTTCTTTCTAACTAATCTATCTTTCTTTCTAACTAATCTATCTTTCTTTCTAACTAATCTATCCATCTTTCTTTCTAACTAATCTATCGTTCTTTCTTTCTAACTAATCTATCTATCTTTCTTTCTAACTAATCTATCTATCTTTCTTTCTAACTAATCTATCTATCTTTCTTTCTAACTAATCTATCTTTCTTTCTAACTAATCTATCCATCTTTCTTTCTAACTAATCTATCGTTCTTTCTTTCTAACTAATCTATCTATCTTTCTTTCTAACTAATCTATCGTTCTTTCTTTCTAACTAATCTATCTATCTTTCTTTCTAACTAATCTTTCTTTCTTTCTCACTAATCTATCTTTCTTTCATTCTAACAAATCTATCTATATTTCTTTCTAACTAATCTATCTTTTTTTCTTTCTAACTAATCTTTCTTTTTTTCTAACCAATCTATCTATCTTTCTTTCTAACTAATATTTATTTCTAACTAATCTATCTTTCTTTCTAACTAATCTATCTTTCTTTCTTTCTAACTAATCTTTCTTTCTTTCTAACTAATCTTGCTTTCTTTCTTTCTAACTAATCTATCTTTCTTTCTTTCTTTCTCACTAATCTATCTTTCTTTCATTTTAACAAATCTATCTATCTTTCTTTCTAACTAATCTATCTTTCTTTCTTTCTAACTAATCTTTCTTTCTTTCTTTCTAACCAATCTATCTTTCTTTCTAACTAATCTATCTCTCTTTCTAACTAATCTATCTTTCTTTCTAACTAATCTTTCTTTCTTTCTAACTAATCTATCTTTCTTTCTAACTAATCCATCTTTCTTTCTTTCCAACTAATCTATCTTTCTTTCTTTCTAACTAATCTATCTTTCTTTCTAACTAATCTATCTTTCTTTCTAACTAATCCATCTTTCTTTCTTTCCAACTAATCTATCTTTCTTTCTTTCTAACTAATCTATCTTTCTTTCTAACTAATCTATCTTTCTTTCTTTCTCACTAATCTATCTTTCTTACATTCTAACTTTCATTCTAACAAATCTATCTTTCTTTCTATCTAATCTATCTTTCTTTTTTCTAACTAATCTTTCTTTCTTTCTAACCTATCTATCTTTCTTTCTAACTAATATTTCTTTCTAACTAATCTATCTTTCTTTCTAACTAATCTTTCTTTCTTTCTAACTAATCTATCTTTCTTTCTTTCTAACTAATCTTTCTTTCTTTCTTTCTTTCTTTCTTTCTTTCTAACTAATCTATCTTTCTTTCTAACTAATCTATCTTTATTTCTAACTAATCTATCTTTCTTTCTAACTAATCTATCGTTCTTTCTTTCTAACTAATCTATCTTTCTTTCTAACTAATCTATCTATCTTTCTTTCTAACTAATCTATCTTTCTTTCATTCTAACAAATCTATCTATCTTTCTTTCTAACTAATCTATCTTTGTTTTTTCTAACTAATCTTTCTTTCTTTCTAACCAATCTATCTATCTTTCTTTCTAACTAATATTTCTTTCTAACTAATCTATCTTTCTTTCTAACTAATCTATCGTTCTTTCTTTCTAACTAATCTATCTTTCTTTCTAACTAATCTATCTTTCTTTCTTTCTCACTAATCTATCTTTCTTTCATTCTAACAAATCTATCTATCTTTCTTTCTAACTAATCTATCTTTCTTTCTTTCTAACTAATCTTTCATTCTTTCTTTCTAACCAATCTATCTTTCTTTCTAACTAATCTATCTTTCTTTCTAACTAATCTATCTTTCTTTCTAACTAATCTTTCTTTCTTTCTAACTAATCTATCTTTCTTTCTAACTAATCCATCTTTCTTTCTTTCTAACTAGTCTATCTTTCCTTCTTTCTAACTAATCTATCTTTCTTTCTAACTAATCTATCTTTCTTTCTTTCTCACTAATCTATCTTTCTTTCATTCTAACAAATCTATCTTTCTTTCTAACTAATCTATCTTTCTTTTTTCTAACTAATCTTTCTTTCTTTCTAACCTATCTATCTTTCTTTCTAACTAATATTTCTTTCTAACTAATCTATCTTTCTTTCTAACTAATCTTTCTTTCTTTCTAACTAATCTATCTTTTTTCTTTCTGACTAACTTATCTATCTTTCTTTCCAACTAATCTATCTTTCTTTCTTTCTAACTAATCTATCTATCTTTCTTTCTGACTAATCTATCTTTCTTTCTTTCTAACTAATCTATCTTTCTTTCTTTCTAACTAATCTTTCTTTCTTTCTTTCTAACTAATCTATCCATCTTTCTTTCTAACTAATCTATCTTTCCTTCTTTCTTTCTTTCTAACTAATCTATCTATCTTTCTTTCTAACTAATCTATCTTTCTATCTTTCTTTCTTTCTTTCTTTCTTTCTAATCTATCTTTCTTTCTTTCTAACTAATATTTCTTTATTTCTTTCTAACTGATCTATCTATCTTTCTTTCTTTCTTTCTAACTAATATATCCATCTTTCTTTCTAACTAATCTATCGTTCTTTCTTTCTAACTAATCTATCTAACTTTCTTTCTAACTAATCTATCTATCTTTCTTTCTTTCTAACTAATCTATCTATCTTTCTTTCTAACTAATCTTTCTTTCTTTCTCACTAATCTATCTTTCTTTCATTCTAACAAATCTATCTATATTTCTTTCTAACTAATCTATCTTTTTTTCTTTCTAACTAATCTTTTTTTTTCTAACCAATCTATCTATCTTTCTTTCTAACTAATATTTATTTCTAGCTAATCTATCTTTCTTTCTAACTAATCTCTCTTTCTTTCTTTCTAACTAATCTTTCTTTCTTTCTAACTAATCTTGCTTTCTTTATTTCTAACTAATCTATCTTTCTTTCTTTCTCACTAATCTATCTTTCTTTCATTCTAAAAAATCTATCTATCTTTCTTTCTAACTAATCTATCTTTCTTTCTTTCTAACTAATCTTTCTTTCTTTCTTTCTAACCAATCTATCTTTCTTTCTAACTAAACTATCTTTCTTTCTAACTAATTTATCTTTCTTTCTTTCTAACTAATCTTTCTTTCTTTCTAACTAATCAATCTTTCTTTCTAACTAATCCATCTTTCTTTCTTTCTAACTAATCTATCTTTCTTTCTAACTAATCTATCTTTCTTTCTTTCTCACTAATCTATCTTTCTTTCATTCTAACAAATCTATCTTTCTTTCTAACTAATCTATCTTTCTTTTTTCTAACTAATCTTTCTTTCTTTCTAACCTATCTATCTTTCTTTCTAACTAATATTTCTTTCTAACTAATCTATCTTTCTTTCTAACTAATCTTTCTTTCTTTCTAACTAATCTATCTTTTTTCCTTCTGACTAACTTATCTATCTTTCTTTCCAACTAATCTATCTTTCTTTCTTTCTAACTAATCTATCTATCTTTCTTTCTAACTAATCTATCTTTCTTTCTTTCTAACTAATCTATCTTTCTTTCTTTCTAACTAATTTTTCTTTCTTTCTTTCTTTCTAACTAATCTATCATTTTTCTTTCTAACTAATCTATCTTTCCTTCTTTCTTTCTTTCTAACTAATCTATCTATCTTTCTTTCTAACTAATCTATCTATCTATCTTTCTTTCTTTCTTTCTTTCTTTCTTTCTAATCTATCTTTCTTTCTTTCTAACTAATATTTCTTTCTTTCTAACTAATATATCTTTCTTTCTAACTAATCTATCTTTCTTTCTAACTAATCTATCTTTCTTTCTAACTAATCTATCCATCTTTCTTTCTAACTAATCTATCGTTCTTTCTTTCTAACTAATATATCTATCTTTCTTTCTAACTAATCTATCTATCTTTCTTTCTAACTAATCTATCTATCTTTTTTCTAACTAATCTTTCTTTCTTTCTTTCTCACTAATCTATCTTTCTTTCATTCTAACAAATCTATCTATATTTCTTTCTAACTTATCTATCTTTTTTTCTTTCTAACTAATCTTTCTTTTTTCTAACCAATCTATCTATCTTTCTTTCTAACTAATATTTATTTCTAACTAATCTATCTTTCTTTCTAACTAATCTATCTTTCTTTCTTTCTAACTAATCTTTCTTTCTTTCTAACTAATCTTGCTTTCTTTCTTTCTAACTAATCTATCTTTTTTCTTTCTTACTGATTTATCTATCTTTCTAACTAATCTATCTTTCTTTCTTTCTTTCTAACTAATCTTTCTTTCTTTCTTTCTAACTAATCTATCTTTTTTCTTTCTAACTAATCTATCTTTCTTTCTTTCTAACTAATCTCTGTCTTTCTTTCTAACTAATCTTTCTTTCTTTCTTTCTCACTAATCTATCTTTCTTTCATTCTAACAAATCTATCTTTCTTTCTAACTAATCTATCTTTCTTTTTTCTAACTAATCTTTCTTTCTTTCTAACCTATCTATCTTTCTTTCTAACTAATATTTCTTTCTAACTAATCTATCTTTCTTTCTAACTAATCTTTCTTTCTTTCTAACTAATCTATCTTTTTTCCTTCTGACTAACTTATCTATCTTTCTTTCCAACTAATCTATCTTTCTTTCTTTCTAACTAATCTATCTATCTTTCTTTCTAACTAATCTATCTTTCTTTCTTTCTAACTAATCTATCTTTCTTTCTTTCTAACTAATCTTTCTTTCTTTCTTTCTTTCTAACTAATCTATCATTTTTCTTTCTAACTAATCTATCTTTCCTTCTTTCTTTCTTTCTAACTAATCTATCTATCTTTCTTTCTAACTAATCTATCTATCTATCTTTCTTTCTTTCTTTCTTTCTTTCTAATCTATCTTTCTTTCTTTCTAACTAATATTTCTTTCTTTCTAACTAATATATCTTTCTTTCTAACTAATCTATCTTTCTTTCTAACTAATCTATCTTTCTTTCTAACTAATCTATCCATCTTTCTTTCTAACTAATCTATCGTTCTTTCTTTCTAACTAATATATCTATCTTTCTTTCTAACTAATCTATCTATCTTTCTTTCTAACTAATCTATCTATCTTTTTTCTAACTAATCTTTCTTTCTTTCTTTCTCACTAATCTATCTTTCTTTCATTCTAACAAATCTATCTATATTTCTTTCTAATTTATCTATCTTTTTTTCTTTCTAACTAATCTTTCTTTTTTCTAACCAATCTATCTATCTTTCTTTCTAACTAATATTTATTTCTAACTAATCTATCTTTCTTTCTAACTAATCTATCTTTCTTTCTTTCTAACTAATCTTTCTTTCTTTCTAACTAATCTTGCTTTCTTTCTTTCTAACTAATCTATCTTTTTTCTTTCTTACTGATTTATCTATCTTTCTAATTAATCTATCTTTCTTTCTTTCTTTCTAACTAATCTTTCTTTCTTTCTTTCTAACTAATCTATCTTTTTTCTTTCTAACTAATCTATCTTTCTTTCTTTCTAACTAATCTCTGTCTTTCTTTCTAACTAATCTTTCTTTCTTTCTTTCTTTCTTTCTTTCTTTCTTTCTTTCTTTCTTTCTTTCTTTCTTTCTTGCTGATCTATCTTTCTTTCTAACTAATCAATCCTTTCTTTCTGACTAATCCTTCTTTCTTTTTTTCTTTCTTTCTTTCTTTCTTTCTTTCTGACTAATCCATCTGTCTTTCTTTCTGACTAATCCATCTTTCTTTCTTTCTTTCTAACTAATCTATCTATCTTTTTTCTTTCTAACTAATCTATCTTTCTTTCTTTCTAACTCATCTATGTTTTTTCTTTCTAACTAATCTTTCTTTCTTTCTTTCTTTCTTTCTTTCTTTCTTTCTTTCTAAGTAATCTATCTTTTTTTCTTTCTAACTAATCTATCTTTCTTTCTAACTAATCTCTCTTTCTTTCTTTCTAATTAATCTCTCTTTCTTTCTTTCTAACTAATCTATCTTTCTTTCTAACCAATCTATCTATCTATCTTTCTTTCTTTCTAACAAATCACTCTTTCTTTCTTTCTTTCTTTCTAACTAATCTATCTTTCTTTCTTTCTAACAAATCACTCTTTCTTTCTTTCTTTCTTTCTTTCTTTCTAACTAATCTATCTTTCTTTCTTTCTAACTAATCTATCTTTCTTTCTAACCAATCTATCTATCTTTCTTTCTTTCTAACAAATCACTCTTTCTTTCTTTCTTTCTAACTAATCTATCTTTTTTTCTTTCTAACTAATCTATCTTTCTTTCTAACTAATCTTTCTTTCTTTCTTTCTTTCTTTCTTTCTTTCTAACTAATCCATCTTTCTTTCTTTCTAACTAATCCATCTTTCTTTTTCTTTCTTTCTTTCTTTCTTTCTTTCTTTCTAACTAATCTATCTTTCTTTCTTTCTAACTAATCTATCTTTTTTTCTCTCTAAATAATCTATCTTTCTTTCTAACTAATCTCTTTCTTTCTTTCTTTCTTTCTTTCTTTCTTTCTTTCTTTCTTTCTAACTAATCCATCTTTCTTTCTTTCTAACTAATCCATCTTTCTTTTTCTTTCTTTCTTTCTTTCTTTCTTTCTAACTAATCTATCTTTCTTTCTTTCTAACTAATCTATCTTTCTTTCTAACCAATCTATCTATCTTTCTTTCTTTCAAACAAATCACTCTTTCTTTCTTTCTTTCTTTCTTTCTAACTAATCTATCTTTCTTTCTTTCTAACTAATCTATCTTTTTTTCTTCCTAACTAATCTATCTTTCCTTCTAAATAATCTCTTTCTTTCTTTCTTTCTTTCTTTCTTTCTAACTAATCCATCTTTCTTTCTTTCTAACTAATCCATCTTTCTTTTTCTTTCTTTCTTTCTTTCTTTCTTTCTAACTAATCTATCTTTCTTTCTAACTAATCTATCTTTCTTTCTTTCTAACTAATCTATCTTTTTTCTTTCTAACTAATCTATCTTTCTTTCTAACTAATCTCTTTCTTTCTTTCTTTCTTTCTTTCTAACTAATCCATCTTTCTTTCTTTCTAACTAATCCATCTTTCTTTTTCTTTCTTTCTTTCTTTCTTGCTTTCTTTCTTTCTTTCTAACAAATCTATCTTTCTTTTTAACTAATCTATCTTTCTTTCTTTCTAACTAATCTATCTTTCTTTCTAACCAATCTATCTATCTTTCTTTCTTTCTAACAAATCACTCTTTCTTTCTTTCTTTCCTTCTTTCTAACTAATCTATCTTTCTTTCTTTCTAACCAATCTATCTATCTTTCTTTCTTTCTTTCTTTCTTTCTAACTAATCTTTCTTTCTTTCTAACTAATCTATCTTTTTTTCTTTCTAACTAATCTATCTTTCTTTCTAACTAATCTCTTTCTTTCTTTCTTTCTTTCTAACTAATCTATCTTTCTTTCTTTCTTTCTAACTAATCCATCTTTCTTTCTTTCATTCTTTCTTTCCATTCTAACTAATCTATCTTTCTTTTTCTTTCTTTCTTTCTTTCTTTCTTTCTTTCTTTCTTTCTTTCTTTCTTTCTTTCTTTCTTTCTAACTAATCTATCTTTCTTTCTTTCTAACTAATCTATCTTTCTTTCTAACCAATCTATCTATCTTTCTTTCTTTCTTTCTAACAAATCACTCTTTCTTACTTTCTTTCTTTCTTTCTAACTAATCTATCTTTCTTTCTTTCTAACTAATCTATCTTTCTTTCTTTCTAACTAATCTAACTTTCTTTCTAACTAATCCATCTTTCTTTCTTTCTAACTAATCCATCTTTCTTTTTCTTTCTTTCTTTCTTTCTTTCTTTCTTTCTTTCTTTCTTTCTTTCTTTCTAACTAATCTTTCTTTATTTCTAACTAATCTTTCTTTCTAACTAATCAATCCTTCTTTCTTTCTGACTAATCCATATTTCTTTCTTTCTTTCTTTCGAACTAATCCATCTTTCTTTCTTTCTTTCTAACTAATCTGTCTTTCTTTCTAACTAATCTATCTTTTTTCTTTCTAACTAATCTTTCTTTCTTTCTTTCTTTCTTTCTTTCTAACTAATCTTTCTTCTTTCTTTCTTTCTTTCTTTCTTTCTTTCTTTCTTTCTTTCTTTCTTTCTTTCTTTCTTTCGTTCTTTCTTTCTTTCTTTCTTTCTTTCTTTCTTTCTTCCTAACTAATCCTTCTTCCGAGTGGCGAGTTTTGCCACTGCAAGCACCACTTCACATTTTCTTCTGGAAATGTACATTCTAGTTGTAAAATACAATCGAACTACTCCACAATGATGAATTCTAAAACAAGCTATAAGCTGCATTGGCATAGCAATACCAGTGTTTGACACAGGATTTTTGGTAAATTTGTGGTGGGTGGACGTCTGTCCCTTTAGGGGGGTTCGGGGGAGCCCCCGTAAGAAAGTATATAAGTATATAAGGGGAGCCTGGAGAACATTTCAACAACTTATCGTCTGAAGGGACTGTTCAGCAGGCATCCCAGAGGCATGACGAAAAGACGCAGTGTCTCGTTCCCTGTTCTCAGGGAACAAAGGTTACAGTGGTAACCTGAGATGTTCCCTTTCAAAAGGGAACTCGCACTGTGTCAGAACGCTAGAAAATGTCAAAAAACGGCAGTTTGACTGAAATGCCAAAAACACTCCCCCTTCGGGTCAGTATTCCCTACAGCCACTGCCCAAGCCTCAAAGAGGCCTCCTATACATTGAAGACCTACCAAGGCCGCTCAAAGGCTTTGGAACCAACAGCTTCTGTGGAAGGGGCTCCTTTAAGGGAATATGGCCAGGGGGTCCAAAGGAGTCCTGTCCAGTCACTTTCTGAGGGGGACATGGAGACAACCCCACAATTTAATGACCTAGTCTTTCCAACAACCTGTCAGTTTACTAAACAGAGTCGCTAGCCTTATTTGCCTCACTTGGGAGGCATCCGATAGGGAGGACTGCAGATAGTGGCAGTGATCGCTCACAGACCGGATCATAGAGACAGGAATCCTGGAGAGTAGAACTCAGCATAGCGCTTCCTAACCCTTGTGAATGAGGGGAGTAACTCTACCCAATCCTGGATCTACACAGTGCTTCAAAGCTATGTGGAGACTGGGCACTCTGAAAGGGACCCTAATAGGGGAGTGCCTCAAGCTCTAAGGTTTACAATGCCAACAGGATTGTCAGCAGAAGTGCTATCGACCCGTTAAAAGCAAGGGGAGTACAATCTTACGGCCTACAGCTTCGAATGTCCCGGGCGTCAGCCCAGGCAGTACTTTGGCTCTAAGGGAGCATCTTCAACCATCCCAAGTGGGAGGGAGTAACTAATCTGTCTCTACCTGAGCCTGGGTGGTAAAAGGTGATATCATATGAGCTATGGGTAGGAAAGAACTCTAATTTATGACCCTAACAAGGGGAGCACTATCAGCACTACCCTGAGGAATGTATCAGGGTCAAGGCCTATTATTGTGTATTTTTTTACTGTAGTCAATTTCAGTGTATTTGGGTGAAGGAAAAAGAAGACAGGGTCGGCGAACTTGTGACTCGCACTTTATTTAGAACAATTAAAGAACAAAAGAAAGGTGCGCTCATGCGCCTACACCGTAGTGTACCACTACAGCATTTGAATACGAAAACACTCTGCCCGCTGTACCAGCTCTCGCTGTATGTCTCCATCTCTCAAGGTTCAGTCAAACGACCACTCTTCCCGTTGCATAAATAACTCAGTCCATTCAGTCAAAAACTATTTCCAATCCGTTTGTACACTGCGGGTTTCGGCTGCGGGGCGCGTGCGAGTCCCAGGAGCTTCTCTCTCTCGCTCTCTCCTTCCTGGCAGCTTATATGCGGTCTCCACGCCAATCACTGCAATCAGACACAGGTGTTCATCATCTGCACTTGACCTACTTACTCACCGCACAGCTCGCTGACTCGTCTCTCGCTACAGACTTCGTGAGACCACGCCCCCCTCGCCACATTTACAAGACAGATTTTACATTCTCTACTAAAGCCAAGGAAATGGAGGCCACAATAAGTGGCCAATGACATTCAGCCTTATGACTTGAATTACTTTATTCAAGGGGCTCAGCGGAAAAAAATTCCTTTTTCAAGTTTAAGGCCTAGCTGGATCGCACTAGTGATGATGTCATAGACTGTCGCCGGCCAATAGGATTGCAGTGATTAGATAAGCGTTTCAGACACCGGTTCACACGGAGGCGTTCCCCACAGCTTAACCCGTTTTTTTTCTCCATTCTGTCACCTGATGGAATCTTGGTTCCTTGCCACTTTTGCCTTTGTCGCCTTTGGCTTTTGGCTTGCTAAGTTGGGGACATTTAATATTCAACAATATTATTGATCTGCCTGCATTGACGCTATTATATGAGAACTGAACTGAGCTGGACGATGACATCACGGTTTTCATCGGAGCGGCTAGATGTATAAATAAATGAACTAAATTAATAACTTTTTTACAACAAAAATTAACCATCACCTAACATACTTAATTTTCTTCTAGATCTGCTGTACAGCAGAAACAAACTCTGTTGCATTATTTTCCTGTTATCACTGTAAAGCTTCTTTGAAACAATCTGTATTGTAAAAAGCGCTATATAAATAAAGGTGACTTGACTTGACGTAACACACTTATTATGCATGTCTTTGTTTGTAATGACACAAAGACACAGAGCCACACACTTACAGAAGAGAATCATAACTACTCGATGTGAACCACCGAATATGAAGAGAATAAATAATTTTCCTGAAGAAGGAGTCCTGGGGAATCAGGCTCATGGACAACATGGTATCTTGAACTCTTAGACTCATTTAAACTTATAAACTCTAAACTCATAAACTCGTACACTTATAAACTCATGAATTTATAAACTTATGAATTCATGAAATCATAAACTCAAACTCGTACACTTATAAACTCATGAATTCATACACTTATGAACTCAAACTCATAAATTAATAAACTCTGAACTCTTACTCATTTAAACTTATAAACTGTAAACTCATAAACTCGTACACATAAACTCATAAACTTATAAACTCATGAATTCATACACTTATGAATTTTCATAAATTCATACACTTATGAACTTTTAAATTCATAAATAGTTCACCATAGCAACCACCCATAACACCCTAGCAACCACCCAAAATACCTTAAAACACCCTAGCAACACCATAGCAACCACCCAAAATACCCTAGAACACCCTAGCAACTGCCTAGCAACCCCCAGAACACCCTAGCAACTGCCTAGCAACCACCCAGAACACACTAGCAACCACCCAAAATACCTTAAATCACCCTAGCAACACCATTGCAACCACCCAAAATACCCTAGAACACCCTAGCAACCACCAGAACACCCTAGCAACTGCCTAGCAACCACCCAAACCACCCTAGCAACCACCCAAAATACCTTAAATCACCCTAGCAACACCATAGCAACCACCCAAAATACCCTAAAACACCCTAGCAACGCCCTAGCAACCACCAGAACACCCTAGAAACCAACCAAAATACCTTAAATCACCCTAGCAACTGCCTAGCAACCACCCAGAACACCCTAGCAACCACCCAAAATACCTTAAATCACCCTAGCAACACCATAGCAACCACCCAAAATACCCTAGAACACCCTAGCAATGCCCTAGCAACCACCAGAACACCCTAGCAACCACCCAAAATACCTTAAATCACCCTAGCAACACCATAGCAACCACCCAAAATACCCTGGAACACCCTGGCAACGCCCTAGCAACCACCAGAACACCCTAGCAACCAACCAAAATACCTTAAATCACCCTAGCAACTGCCTAGCAACCACCCAGAACACCCTAGCAACCACCCAAAATACCTTAAATCACCCTAGCAACACCATAGCAACCACCCAAAATACCCTAGAACACCCTAGCAACGCCCTAGCAACCACCAGAACACCCTAGCAACCACCCAAAATACCTTAAATCACCCTAGCAACTGCCTAGCAACCACCCAGAACACCTAACAACCACCCAAAATACCTTAAAACACCCTAGCAACACCATAGCAACCACCCAAAATGCGCTAGAGCACCCTAGCAACTGCATAGCAACCCCCAGAACACCCTAGCAACTGCCTAGCAACCACCCAGAACACCCTAGCAACCACCCAAAATACCTTAAATCACCCTAGCAACACCATAGCAACCAACCAAAATAACCTAGAACACCCTAGCAACCAACCAAAATACCCTAGAACACCCTAGCAACACCGTAGCAACCACCCAGAACACCCTAGCAACCCCCAAAAATGCCTTTAAACATCCTAGCAACACCATAGCAACCACCCAAAAAAGCCTAGAACACCCTAGCAACACCATAGCAACCACCCAATACACCATAGCATCTGCCTAGCTTCCACCCAGAACACCCTGGCAACCACCCAAAATACCTTAAATCACCCTAGCAACACCATAGCAACCACCCAAAATACCCTAGAACACCCTAGCAACTGCCTAGCAACCACCCAGAACACCCTAGCAACTAATATAAACTATAAACCCTGGCAACCACCCAAAATACCTTAAATCACCCTAGCAACACCATAGCAACCACGCAAAATACCCTAGAACACCCTAGCAACTGCCTAGCCACCACCCAGAACACCCTAGCAACTAATATAAACTTCAAACTGCTTTAAAATTCAAACTAAATTTCAACTTTAAACTAATTTAAACTATAAACTAATTTAAACTTCAACCTACTTCAAACTACTTTAAACTTTAAACTAATTTAAACTTCTAAATACTTTTAACTTTAAACTAATTTAAACTTATTTAAACTTTAAACTAATTAAAACTATTAACTAATTTACATATTAAACTAATGTAAACTTCAAACTACTTTAAACTTCTTTAAACTTTCTGGACCAAACTTTCACAAGCCAACTTAAAGTTTGTCTCGACAAACTTTTTCTAGTTAGTGGTGCTTGCCTATGGCAAAGCAACACTAGTGTTATTGTGCATACTTATTAGTGGTGCTTGCCTATGGCAAAGCAACACTAGTGTTATTGTGCATACTTATTGTTCTTATTCTTATTCTTATTCTTCTGGCCACTTTTTGACGCGCTACTCCTCCCGCAGTTTTTGTCACAGACCCATGAATGAGGTGTCAAAACGTGCGGCCTGTTCAGGAATGGTGTGCTATGACTTTTATAAGCGATCGGGGGCACGATGTTCGCCCCAGGGGCGAAAAACCGGCCGAAAAATCCCATAGACTTAACATTGCGTCAAACATTTTACGAGTCGTAGCTCGGAACGAGGATGTCGCAGAAACGTGTAATTTACCACATTTGAAGAGGCTGACAGGCTCTGTAAGAATATACCACACAATGGGGTAAAAGTTGCGCCCCTGGGGGGCAGGAGCTGCCCAAAGATGCCCCATTGACTTACTATGGTGTAGGACGGCCCATGAAATGGGCCGTCCTACACCATAGAAACTGCTTTTATATTGAACATAACTCTGGATCACAGTGTCGTAGAGACAAAGGGGCAGGCTCATTTTACTCAGACGCCCAATCAGTCTCTCAGGATCATTGTGAAGCTATCTAGCCACGCCCTAGCAACCATTTAGAGCTCCTTAGCAACAAGTTCCATAGACTTCCATTGAAACAGATCAAAGGGATATCTCAGAATATAAGAGTCATAGAAACATGAGGGTGGGCTCGTTTGACTCGGGGCAGCAAACAGCCAATCCTGAATCACCTCAACACTTACTGGCCACGCCCTAGCAACCATTGTCGAGCACCTTAGCAACCAAAATCCAAAGAGGAATATCGTCCATTCTGAATGTCACAGAGGCATGGGAGTTGGTTTATATCATTCATACTGACAAGCAGCCTTTGGAGTTTCATCATTGGCAGCTGCCAAGCCACTCCCTAGCAACCAAAAAGAGTACTCTAGCAACCATTTTGCAAAACCTACATCTCTATATCAGAACATCGTATAGAGATGGGGTTTGGGTCTTTTGACTCATGCTAGCACACAGGACTTTCAACATGCTAAACATGCTAGCTGTGAATAGCTACATGCTAATATTGATTAGCTAAGTGCTAAATCATGCCATTAACATTATAAAAACTCTATAGTAACCAAATGTGAACACTACCAACCACCTAGTAACACCATAGCAACCATCCAGAATACCATAGCAACCACCTAAAACTCCCTAGCAACCACCCAAAACACCCTAGCAACCACCTAGCAACACCATAGCAACCACCCAGAATACCCTAGCAACCACATAGCAACACCCTAGCAACCGCTCAGAACACTCTAGCAACCGCCTAGCAACTACCCAGAATACCCTAGCAACCGCCTAGCAACACCATTGCAACCACCCAGAACACCATAGCAACCGCCTAGCAACACCCTAGCAACCACCCAGAATACCCTAGCAACCTCCTAGCAACACCATAGCAACTACCCTAGCAACACCCTAGCAACTGCTGTAATGGAAATTTTACATTTAGATGTGTTTTCTACTTTTAGATGTGTTCTTTTATCTTTTAGATGTGTGCAACTTTTATTAACATTGAGGATTTATGTACTCATAAGCATTTAAAGGAAGATGTTCATATAAGCTAAAGGACATTATTAATGATATAACAAAGCTGTTAGAAATGCATAAGTTAAGATAAGCTTTCTGGGACAACATGTATGTGTGACAAAAACCCAAGTAGCAAAGGAACTACGTGTACTCCAAGTGACCTATTGTTCGCTTCAAGTGTGAAATGTATGTGTGTGCAGTTTTTGATCAAACCAGAGATATGCAAAAGGTGTGAAAACTAGAGATATGCAAGAGGTGTGAATTTGAAGCTAACAACAGGAAATCTTGACGAAGATGTCATTGTTCTGTCTAGACAAATTTATGTCCAACAAGATATCTTGAACAAACACGTTTCCTTTTAAGGTAACCAAGGCAATCTTCTGAAACAGATGCAGCCTACTCAGGATGTGCTAGGGTATATAACCTGGTGAAAGGGATCAGCCCTTCGCCCTTCTCATGTCAGACTCTGTCTGTGTGTGAACTGCCTTTCTTGCAAGAAATAAAACGTTTGATACTTTGACTTTTCAAAGGTTTCGACTCGTCTCCTTCCTCCTAACTTTTCGAATAGAATTATTTCCACGACACTGCCTAGCAACACCCTAGCAACCACCCAGAACACCCTAGCAACCGCCTAGCAACACCATAGCAACCACCCAGAATACCCTGGCAACCACCTAGCAACACCCTAGCAACCGAGTGGCGAGTTTTGCCACTGCAAGCACCACTTCACATTTTCTTCTGGAAATGTACATTCTAGTTATTCTTATTCTTATTAGTGGTGCTTGCCTATGGCAAAGCAACACTATTGTTATCTCACATACTTATTATTCTTATTCTTCTTATTCTTATTCTTCTGGCCACTTTTTGACGCGCTACTCCTCCCGCAGTTTTTGTCACAGACCCACGAATGAGGCGTCAAAACGTGCGGCCTGTTCGGGAATGGTGTGCTATGACTTTTATAAGGGATCGGGGGTACGATGTTCGCCCCAGGGGCGAAAAACCGGCCGAAAAATCCCATAGACTTAACATTGCGTCAAACTTTGACGAGTCGTAGCTCGGAACGAGGATGTCGCAGAAACGTGTAATTTACCACATTTGAAGAGGCTGACAGACTCTGTAAGAACATACCACACAATGGGGTAAAAGTTGCACCCCTGGGGGGCAGGAGCTGCCCAAAGTTTCCCCATTGACTTACTATGGTGTAGGACGGCCCATGAAATGGGCCGTCCTACACCATAGAAACCGCTTTTATATTGAACATAACTCTGGATCACAGTGTCGTAGAGACAAAGGGGCGGGCTCATTTTACTCAGACAACCAATCAGTCTCTCAGGATCATTGTGAAGCTATCAAGCCACGCCCTAGCAACCATTTAGAGCACCTTAGCAACAACTCCCATAGACTTCCATTGAAAGAGATCGAAGGGATATCTCTGGACTGAATTGTCATAGAAACATGAGGGTGGTCTCGTTTGACTCGGGGCAGCAAACAGCCAATCATGAATCACCTCAACACTTCCTAGCCACGCCCTAGCAACCATTGTCGAGCACCTTAGCAACCAAAATCCAAAGAGGGATATCTTCCATTCTGAATGTCACAGAGGCATGGGAGTTGGTTTATATCATTCATACTGACAAGCAGCCTTTGGAGTTTCATGATTGGCAGCTGCCAAGCCACTCCCTAGCAACCAAACAGAGTACCCTAGCAACCATTTTGCAAGACCTATATCTCTGCATCAAAACATCGTATAGAGATGGGGGTTGGTTTATACATTCACATTGACTTTGGAGCTTCATGATTGGCAGCTGCCAAGCCACTCCCTAGCAACCAAACATAGTACCCTAGCAACCGTTTTGCAAGACCTATATCTCTGCATCAAAACATCGTATAGAGATGGGGGTTGGCTCTTTTTACTCATGCTAGCAAACAGGACTTGCTACATGCTAAACATGCTAGCAGTGAATAGCTACATGCTAATATTGATTAGCTAAGTGCTAAATCATGCCAATAAAATGCTACAAACTCAACAGTAACCATCTTTGACAACTACCAACCACCTAGTAACACCATAGCAACCACCCAAATTACCCTAGCAACACCCTAGCAACCACCCAGAACACCCTAGCAACTGCCTAGCAACGCCCTAGCAACCACCCAGAACACCCTAGCAACCGCCTAGCAACCACCCAGGATACCCTAGCAACCGCCTAGCAACACCCTAGCAACCACTCAGAACACCCTAGCAACCACCTAGCAACACCCTAGCAACCACCCAAAACACCCTAGCAACCGCCTAGCAACACCCTGGCAACCATCCAGAATACCCTAGCAACCGCCTAGCAACACCCAGGCAACCACCCAGAACACCCTAGCAACCGCCTAGCAACGCCCTAGCAACCACCCAGAATACCCTAGCAACCGCCTAGCAACGCCCTAGCAACCACCCAGAATACCCTAGCAACCGCCTAGCAACACCATAGCAACCACCCAGAACACCCTAGCAACCACCTAGCAACCACCCAGAACACCCTAGCAATGCCCTAGCAACCACCCAAAATACCCTAGCAACCAACCAGAACACCCTAGCAACCACCCAGAATACCCTAGCAACCACCCAAAACACCCTAGCAACCACTCAGAACACCTTAGCAATGCCCTAGCAACCACCTGAACAACATGAATAAGCCATATCTCAGCACCAGAACATAGTACAGACATGTTTGTTGCCTAGTATGCAATCATGTACCACACCCTAGCAACCGAGTGGCGAGTTTTGCCACTGCAAGCACCACTTAACATTTTCTTCTGGAAATGTACATTCTAGTTAGTGGTGCTTGCCTACGGCAAAGCAACACTATTGTTATCTCACATACTTATTATTCTTATTCTTCTTATTCTTATTCTTCTGGCCACTTTTTGACTACCACTACTCCTCCCGCAGTTTTTGTCACAGACCCACGAATGAGGCGTCAAAACGTGCGGCCTGTTCGGGAATGGTGTGCTATGACTTTTATAAGGGATCGGGGGTACGATGTTCGCCCCAGGGGCGAAAAACCGGCCGAAAAATCCCATAGACTTAACATTGCATCAAACTTTGACGAGTCGTAGCTCGGAAGGAGGATGTCGCAGAAACGTGTAATTTACCACATTTGAAGAGGCTGACAGGCTAAGAACATGTTCTTGAGGCTAAGAACATACCACACAATGGGGTAAAAGTTGCACCCCTGGGGGGCAGGAGCGGCCCAAAGTTGCCCCATTGACTTACTATGGTGTAGGACGGCCCATGAAATGGGCCGTCCTACACCATAGAAACCGCTTTTATATTGAACATAACTCTGGATCACAGTGTCGTAGAGACAAAGGGGCGGGCTCATTTTACTCAGACGACCAATCAGTCTCTCAGGCCCCGTCCACACTACTGCGTTTTCGTTTAAAAACGGAGAATTAAAACGAAAACGATCTCCGTCCACACCCGCGTTTTAGCTGCGTATTAGAATTGATCTCCGTCCACATTAAAACGACTGAAAACTCGGATCACGTGACCATTCTCCAACACTGTGCATGCGCGTGCCGGTGTAAACAGGAAACGGATGGACTATTCCTCAGATTTGATGAGGAAGCAAGTAACGTTAGCTACCTCTGCAAAGATTAGAAAATGTCGAAGACCAGAGATTTCTTTTCATGGACCGACGACGAGGTGGAACTTTTACTTAAAGTTACAATGGAATACAAAACAGCCATGGCGGCAGAAAACACAGACTGGGAGTCGTCGCAAACCAAATACGGCGACATATTGGAAAGGTACCGGGAGCATTATCCATCGCCAGAGGAAGCCACAACGATGGGAAAGGTGTACCCCCACAATAAGGACGAAATCACTAAAGGTATGTATAGTAGGCAAAACTTTAACTTTAACGCATAACGCTCAATTTGACGTGGTTTAAGTTAGCCTGGATGTGTTTTAACAGGCCTAGCCTGGGGGGGACGGGACGCTAGTTATATTAGCAGCTAACCTTAAACTGTTTCGTGTTCACAGGGCAATTCACTACAAAACTCAAGGCAGTACGGATCAGCTACAGGCGAGCTGTAGATGCTGGTCGTCGAAGTGGCCATGGGCGAGTAGTTTTGCTCTATTTTGAGCTCTGCGAGTCGATTTGGGGAGGCTCTCCTGCAACGCATGCGATTCAGGGGGGTATCGAGACCGGCAACGTGGCGGCGGAGGCCACGGAGGAGTTCTCCAGCCCAACTGGTTCTGGGTCATCTGCTGACCAGTTTCAAGAGAGTGCTGTGTCTCCCGAGATGACGGAGAATCGACGCCAGAGACTCACCGCTACCCTGGGTGGCCACAGGAGAGAACGATTGAAGAGAAAACTCTCC
>NW_027508952.1:0-57611 GCF_051911475.1 Siphateles boraxobius
AAACTTCAATTTTTTTCCCACTATTTTAACTTTTTTCACATGCAACATGTAGCCTAATACAGTTTTTCTGAATTGTTAAAACACTAAACACCATTCTCTGAACAAAATTCTCAACAGCCTAAACCAATTTGTCAAATAAACCACTCTTTTTATAAAACCTTAAACAAGTTCAGGGAGGTAAGACACTGTTTGCAAATTTCATGCACTCTTTTCACAAAATTCTAAACACATTCTCAACTCACTAAAACACATTTTTCACTGTGATGCACTAGTGTTTCAAAACGCTAAACACAGGCATGCAAAAGTTAAACACAACTACAAATCATTAGTCATCGTTTAGACACGAGTCAAAATTGTTCACACTTATTTCTAATGGTGTAACCAAACCGTACATTATAAAAGTTCAGAGTGCCAAAAATGACTCAAAATGTTGCACTGAATGTTGATACCAACAATGGATAGAAACAATATAAGAGGGAGAGAAGGAAGAGTATGTGTATAAGAGGAGGTGGACGAGGAGGAAGAGGATGAGGACGAGAAAGGTGTGGAGAAAGGCAGGATCTGGCTTTAGGGTTTTTCACTTTCCCGCAGAGATGACATTGTCTGTGATGTGGACAAAGTCCTCAGGCTGGACCCAACATGAAGACATGATACTGAAGCAGAATCAATCTCTCTCACTGACCTTGATTTTGCAGTTGCACAACTCTTCTGAGTGTTTACTGTAACATGCTTTGCATTTAGAGTTTTTTACTGTAATATTTTTGTCCTTTGCAATTGGGTCACTGTATTTTCACAGTATGCAAATGCTGAATATACAGACATTCAATACTATACAATATTCAGTACAATGCTCTACTTGCAGTGCATATATACAATTTATTCACCTTACTACTGTAAGTTGTCATTACTATACTTTTTTACATAATTGCGAAATTTGTTTACTTTGTTACAAAATACTTTTTTTTTCCTGTAACTGCATGCTTTGGATTCTGTGTTCTCCATTTTTTTGATGTAGTGTCTAATGAATGATCTGTAGTGTTTATAATATTGACTCGCTGTATGATCTGAAAGCATTGTCTGAACAATTGTTTGATTTTGCCAGAAGAGTCAGAGGTTCTTTGAATGTGGTTTGAAAATTTGGTTTTCTGTTGAAGGTTTTGAGAAAGTGAGTGATGGTTTCAAGAAATATATGTTTTAGCGTTTCAGAAAAACTGTAAATGGATCATAACTATTCCATAGATATAATTTAGTACCATAAAATCTCCTAAAAATACAAAATATTAAATAAAACATTATTTAACTCAAATATAGTACTTTCATTGAAATAAAAAAAGTAATTTTTTGACAGCAATACAAGCAGCACCACAGGGCAATGCTTTCCTGTAGCTCAAACAGTAGAGCTTTGGCGCTTGCAACGCCAAGGTCATAGGTTCGATTCCCAGGGAAAGCAATAACTGATAAGAATGTAATGTGTACCTTGAAATGCAATGCAAGTTGCTTTGGAGAAAAGTGTCTGCCTAATGTATATATACATAAGTTTTTTTTAATATATTTATAATTTTGGCAGGTTTCTATAGCAAAAGTATGGCAAAGACAATGACTTTTTGGATACTTTAAAATTCATTGATATTCATCAAAGAAAAACTACACAAGCTGTTCTGTTGCAGATCTTCCTGCATTTGTCAGTCTTTTGGACGACAGTCTCTCCCAATTTCATTCCAGCACATGCATAACGGACAGACAGCAGCCCCTTCACTTGCTCCCCGACTCTGTTGTTGCCATAGCAATCCCCCAGCCAATAACAACCTTTTGCTCCCTGAAACCAAAGGGAAGCACATGAATATGTGGTCTCACAGCTGGGTCTCTTTTCTCCATACTGGGCTTCTGAATGCGAGTGATAATTCCCAGTGCAAAACTCGTTGCCATGCTGCAAGAGTGTTTTGCATGGTTGCCAGGGTGCTGCTTTGTGGATACCAGGGTGTTCTGAGTGGTTTCTAGTTGCTTACAGAGTCCACCAAATTTGCAAAATTTGGTGCGCACAAAAGTAACTTTCAAACCAAACTGATTTATAACTGTCGATCCATGAGACCGAGTTGAACCTGAGGCGAAATCTGTGGAGGGAAAATTTTCAGCCTCACATTAAATTCATGATCACATGAATTCCTGTTGAAATCACTGGATATCGCCCATGAAAATTTTCCAAACAAACGGTAAATGTGACCGCACCAAGTGTAACTTCACAGATTTTCAACCCACTTTATATTGTTACAATGTCGAGGTATTAGATGTAAATGAACAATGTTTACTTGTCCCTTGTGTTACCTGAACAGAGACATTATCATTTAACTGACAGTAAAAGTCTGCTGGAAGATGATAAACGCTCCAGGGCTTTTGTGAAAACTTTAGATTTATATATTTCCGCATTTTTGTATCCCCACCCACAGACAGTCTGATCGGCAGAGGATTATTAACAATATTATTATCATCAGAGAAGGTTCATCACTGAAAATGTTTTACTTTGTCTCTTTAAACAGGATAATGGTAAAAACGAGACACTGTGGCAACAGTTTTAAGCATGTTACAAGCCTAGCAACCATCCAGACCGCCCTAGCAACCTACTCAAAATACCTTAGTAACCACACATTGTGGTGGTGAGTTCAAAACTTTCATATTTTTATGTGCGCAAATAGTGTTTTTATGCATGACGATAGTAGAGTTAGTAGAGAGGTTGAGAGGTCAGTAGAGAGTTTTGTCATGCATTATGTACTTATCACTTAAAGAGTACAGATCACAGGAGCCCTGCACTTACAACTGAGATGTAAAAAAAGAAAAGTAAAAGGAACACAATGTCTGTCGTGATAAGACTCCCAGAGAAATCACTCTGAGCTGTACAGCCTGTGGGGGAAAAAAACAAAACCCATCATTCTGATAGGCAATTCCTGGAGTGGTCTTTCCATGAAAGACTCCTCTCTCTTTAATGAAGATTGTGCCATATGCGCAGCCATAGAAAATGATGCTGAGTTACAGAAAGAAGTAAACATATTTATTTATTTATTTTGTTGCAAGTGTTTAGACAAGACAAATATATCCTCACATGTCAGTGCGCTCAGATATGGTTGGGATTTTTTTTATTTATTTTTTTACAAAATTATCATTTGCTAGAAGAAAATCATAATCTTATCTATTTAAAAAACAGGTAAAATTAGATTCATAAATGTCATATTTTTAATTACAAACCCCACCCCATAATTCTAAACACAAAAACTTTTTTGTGAATCTTTACTTTTAGGCTACTAATTTGAATAATTAGATTTTAATAGGGTCTCCAAGCAGATTTTTGTCAATCTGAGTGCATAATTTACACAGTTACATTTTCTTTGTGTGTGTATTTGAGATACCAGTGGAAGAGCAATGCTAATAAAGAGTTTTAGATTCTAAATGTCACTTAAAATTTGACATTTAACGGCAAACTTTATGTGCTCATGTTAGCTTTTTTATATATTTTTTTATATATATTACAAGGTTTATTTATTTAGTTTTAATTTATTTCAGTTTTATATTCCAGTAAGTAAGTTTAGTGCTTCAACCTAAACTTATTAATGCCTCAATTATACTTCGCACAAAAAGGAATATTCTGTCATCGTTTACTCACCCTCATGTCATTCCATGTCGATGATGTCGTGTATGACTTTCTTTCTCCTGAGTCCTGTGGAACACAATATATATAGGCCTATATATTTTAAATAACGCTATTACTACGGTTAAACAACATTGAAACCCACTGACTTTCATTGTATCGACAATATTTTCAAAATTAATCTGTTTTCCACAGAAGAAGGACAGTCATACAGGTTTGGAAAAACATGAGGGTGAGTAAATGAGTAGCTACATTTTGAGGTGAACTATGACTTTAAAGAGTTGTTTGGACTGAATCAGTCCGTATCCGAATGCGTATCCGAATCAGGTTTGGCTGAAATATTATGCTTCACGAGGTCATTCCAGTTTTGACACATCATAACGAGAATGTAAATCAAAATCCAGCACAATACTGTATTCAAACCCTTTACTGTTTCCACGTGAATGTGCTCAAATTGCAATCAACTCTTTCTCATTTTCCAGTAAGAATTGGGGCGAGGTGAGTCATTGCAGTCATTGTTTGCGGTCGGGATTAATCAGCATCGATAAAATGTGTGGGGATTAATGGGATACCTAGCCGTTGCCATGGAGACGCAGTCGACGCGGACACCTGTGAATTAATAACCGCCTGCCTGCGAGCAACAACAGCCGAAGCTTTAATTAGAGTATGGGGAGGGGGACATGACAAACGGTGAAACGGATTTTGGCATCCCTTTTAACGCTGCTTCCATAAAATCAAAGAGAATTATCTCACAATTGAACAGGTGTCCATAAAGTGCCATGGCTATATCCTCTCAATCTTTTCATGTTATTCAAGACGCGCGCATATACCAACACCTCTGTTAATTCCAGGTGTCTGTCTGGGGTCTGTTTGTTAAGAGCGAATTTAAGACCTTGATGAATTCTGTCATCATTTACTCACCCTCATGTTGTTCCAAACCTGTATGAGTTTATTTATTCCATGGAACACACACACACACACACACACACACACACACACACGCACACGCACACGCACACGCACACGCACACAAATATATTTTAAATAACTTTTGGTTTCAAACATAAACACTTGAGGATGAGTAAATAATGACATAATTTTTAGGGTGAACTCACTTTAAGGCATTGTCACATACTTTGTGAAGAAGTCCATTCCAGAATGCATTGTGGCAAACAAAATATGATTCCAACATGGCAAAAAATGATCTGATCAATAAAGTTATGACAACATGTTTTTATGTTGCTTGAACTAGCTATAAGCTAAGCAATTTTCAACTTTTTTTGTTATAGAAGATTCAACTTCTCAAGATTCAAAAGTCAGTTTAATGTAAATTAAGTTGAAATGACATAAACATCCAAGTTGCTTGTAGACTTACTTTAAGCACCTTTTTTTACAGTGAATATGGTGAAAAAATTTAAGTATAAAATATGTGTATAAAAAATATAAGTATAAAAATACTTAAATAAATAAAAATAAAGTATAAAATAGTCAATCTAATTTAAAATTGACTATTTGCCAATATTTGTGTGTGCTGATATGCTCAGAACATCATGTTATTATCATTAGCTTGGCAAAATGCTACAATAGGCATTATCGCATTTGCACAGCAAATAATAATAAATCCAAAATGTAGCTACAAGCTACGAGGTCATGATCTTCTATTGGTAACACATTTTCTCGTAGCCTATAAATTTGCAGGTCAGAGTTCACTAGTTTTGATCTTTGGAAAGCAGCTAAATGCTAAACTACTTCCCATGAGCATGAGTTTCCATTCACCCGCATTCGTTAGGTTACATTTATCATTGTTGGGGGGATTTTCGCAGGTTAAAACCAATAATTTATGTTGGTGAAAGTGAAAGATGCATTCCCCATGGAAATTTCGCTCCAGATTAAAGTTTGGTCTGACATAAAGCTGATTGTTTTGAACGTGACTTATGTGCGAGCTGTGCTTCATATATTGCTACACTATCGACAATGGACAATGGACCTTTTTTTCCTGAGAAATTTCACCAAAGATTTGTTAACGAGGCACCTTTAGAAGCTTGAAAGACAGCATCCTTGTCAGGGAAAACGGCACTAATATTGTCTTTCAGAAACAACACGGAATTGTGTGCAAATCCCATGATTACGCTCTAAATTGTCGCAGTACTGCGGATTCGTGAATCAGTCCACAATGCATCTGGAGTTCTGAGGTTTTGTTGAAAAGAAGCCAGTGAATGGGATTTATTTGTGGCTAGGCCACTATTGTGACAGGCTGCTTTGACGTCATGTGCAATATACATGGAAACTTCCACTGCATCCGCCAGGAAGAGCGACAGGTGTTTCTCCAACCTCTTATCAAGAGTGAGCTGTTCTTTATGGAGGATCTCATATACGTGAAATCTTGAGGACAATCCAGCTTTAACTTTAAAGAACAGGAGAAATAGTTTTACCCTTTAAGAATGCATAATCCTAATTCTATATGAATCATAATTCTAGTCAGCACATCTATCTATCTCCATTCTATTTCATTTTAGTATTACTAGCCGTTCATTTTATGGAGGGCCAAATTACTCAAAATGAGATCATTTATACTAAATATACATATTTAAATTGATAAACAAACAAATTACATTACATTTTAAATTTTACATTACATTAAAATACAAAAATCATTAAATTATTAAATATATATGCTGTTGTTTGGCCTAAATTAAACTTATAGTTCTCATAAATGAATGAAATATAACATAGCAATGAAAACTTTACTAATAATCTTAATGGTAAAAAAATCTGTAAAAATGTTTACCAAAAATTACTAATTAATTAATTAACATTTTTACTACAATTAATTGAATATCAGTTCAATAGACAGTTCAACAAGCCATATGCCCTTTTACTAAGTCTTGATTTTGTTTTTTGGGTTTACTTGGTTTTTATGCATGTATGCTCAAAAAAATGTATTTATTGCAGCACCTCTTTTCCCAGTCTGTCAGTAACACTCTGTTTAGTTCCTGTCTTTATGAAGCCCTCCTTATGAAAGGCGAAATGTGCTCTGATTGGTCGGCAGTACCAGTGTTTTGTGATTGGTCAACATCTTTAAATGTGTTTCGGACAAGCCACACACCTTACAGGCCTTGGGCTGGAATTATTTAAATTAAGGATATTGTGATGTGTTTGTTCCCGGTAGAAAACTCAAAAGTGGACTTTGTGCTTTGTAACTTTGCAGACCCATTTCATGCTCAAATAGCAACATTATACACTAAAGGAAGTTTAAAAAAGAGTTAGGTCATTATCCATAGCATATCCTCTTTAATGATTTTGACTGCTGGAGACCGTAATTTCAAGTTAGGTTCATTTTATGTCACATAAACAAAAACATGGGAAACATTTTATGTCACATAAACAAAAACATGGGAAACATTTGTGTTTCTAATACTTTCCACTGTGGAAAGTGTCTTCATATTCATTGCACAACATTGCAAAGCTCACCAGAAGGAGGCAATAAATAGAACGAATCAGCATGACACTGAGATTATTGCTGCTATGATCATCAGCAGCATGAAGTCCTGACGTTTCCTCTTTTATGGAAAACACCAGAACTGCTCGTAGCACACAGCTGTTCACATTTAGCACCAAGGGTGAAGCACAGCCTCCTCTGGAGAGCATAAGTATTCCAGTCCTTTTCCAAGAAAATTGGTTTTATTGGAGTCTCTGCAGCTGTTACATTCAATAGCATGAAAACAATAACATACGCTGTATAGCGTCAGCGATGACCTAACCACCAACATAATGTCCATACCCATTCTATAATAACCTGAATCTAAAGATAGAAAGAAAACAAGCTGCTCTCAACAAGTTCATATGAGCTATTGGCAAAAACAACTAATCATGATGTACAAATGCAAATGGAGCTGAGGATTTGATGTCAGCTGCTAAAACTAGTAGTCATTCAGCAAAGAGAGAGGGGAGGAAAAAACTAATTTAATTAACCCAAAATTGCTACTGTAGGCCTATCTGAATAAAAATAGTCCATTTAAATGAAAAGGTGTTTTTTGCTGAAAAGACGGGGATGTTTGCTTCCCCGTGTCATTATTCTACTGTTGTAGGACTAATTTCTGCTCTGCCTGTCTGTGATATGAGAATGTGTGTGTGTGTGAGTGTGTGTGTGTGTGTGTGTGTGTGTGTGTGTGGTTCTGAAGAGTATGGTCGTTCTCGATGCCGAGAGAGTGATTAACACAACAAAGACGGTGTTAGCAAGAGATGCTCTCGGTGAGCAGTCATAACAGTTCCTCAGACTCATGGTGACTTTACATGGACTTTCATGGGTATGAATAACTTGATGAATAATATGTATAACTTCACCAGATCCAAATATGGCAATCTTGGAAAGGTCAACATATAGTTTGTGCAGTTTATATAGGTCATAAATGGCACAGTATGTGGGTGTTTAAACTACATTTATGTCCAAAAGGGTTGATTTTTATTGAAACTATCATTTACTTTTTATTTAAGCTATAAAAGTTACTTTAATTACCCTTGTCCTTGCAATTGTAAACATATATAAACATCTATCTATCCATCAAATGTGATAAATAAAGAGCGAAATAAACATACGCCATTTCCTTATTTATTATGAACAATTATTCATATCTTTACACAAATTATGGTTTGTGTCCCATAATTGTCGTGTGATTTCCGCCACGACCAGTTTACCTTTAATAACGTTTTTTTAAGTTAGTATACTAGTTTATCAAGTAGAAAAGAGATGTGTGATGAAAGCGAATAAAAATCATAATAGCTGTGAGCAGCAATTATCGGGGTTCAAGCACTCTGAGACCTTTAAGCACATTCGTAAAAAAGTATTATTTTTATTTTGCAAACATGATCTATCACTTAGATCACTGATGGAAAAGACCATTTACAGCAAATACAGGAAATATAAGGAAAATGTAGTAGTTGTATACTAAGGATATATACGGTAGTAGTTTTAAAGCTTTAAACAGTTATCAGGTTTGAGTCAAAAACCTAGGACTACTTCGCGAAAGTATAGTTTTTTTGAAATATCTCCAATATTTAATGAATGATTCGATTGACAGCAGAGGTCCTATGGGCAAAGTTGCTCAGAATCAGGAGTTCTATCATGTGGTATGAATGTTGTGGGCATGTGCCACAGGCTACAATCCTTTACACGTGAAAAACGCGAAGGCCCATTTCTTTCGAATTTCACACAGGCCTCTGGGGCCGGGAGTCAAACAGGCCCAGCAAGTTTCGTACCGTAGTTTTGTACCGATCGGCCTTCCTTAACCTTGTCTTGAAATTCATTAGCCAACAGTGGCTGTGTTTTTTTGAGAAACGCAAATTTCCTTCAATCGCGGCACGTTGGACAAAGACACTGCATGCCAGTTTTTAAAGGGGTGGTAAAACGCATTTTTTCAAAGGCTTGATTGTGTTTGTGGGGAGCACTGTAACATGTGTTCATGCTTCGTTTTTTTAAAAATTTCATTATTTTTCATATATTTTACCTTTATTCTACACTTCTCTGCCCCTCCTTGTAAAAACGGTCTGATGGTTTCCGGGTTCGATGAAGCCAGTCCCTCAAAACTACGCAATGGGCTCAGATTGGTTAGCTGGCCCAGTGTGTTGTGATTCGCTAACCGCCTAGTGCACGTTTTCCGGAAACGTCACGCCCCTTGCCTTTACCAGTAGCCTAGTTTGTGCTTTGATGTATTATAAACAATGCAACGTTAGTAAAAAACAGAACCTGTTCAAGAACGGCTGTTAAACGACGTTTCAGAAAGGTTTGTTTTTTGTTGTTCTCTAATTACTTTTTAGATACGCTGTTATTTAATTGTACTAATTATTATAGAATTACAAAAAAATAAGCTTCATAAACAAAAATTTCATATAATCGTTCTAACAAATTATACTACAGTACCCAAAGGGAATTTTTTGAGTAAAGACTGCGGATCTATAGTGATCGTTTCTGACTGTATGCCACCGTTACTTTTGTATTTTTAGGACGATTGTAGCCAAATATCTGTCGACAGAAAACAAATACTAAACGGCTCTAATACAGTAGCCAAATCAAACACAGAACCATGTTTAGCATGCCTGTAGATAAACAAGCATGTAGATAAACATAAAAGCTCTAATCAAAGAATAATTTACACTAATTCCAAGTTCGCTGTTGAGATTAAAAAAAAGTTTGTAACGTTAGGTGTTTGACGGATAACGTTAAGTATGAATGAGCATTTAACCAGCAGAGCCTAACAGCGTTGTCATTTGTTTACTTCCGTGCTACAATGTACAATTAACAATACGAACTATTACAGGAAAACACATAGACGAAAAATAAATTATACTTACAGGTTGTGGCCCGTAAACAAAAGCTTCTGTTTTAAAAGTTGGAACTGCTCCATCTTTCAAAACAAGCCGTTGTGCGTGCGAATCCTGCATTGAGTTCGCGAAGATTGTGAAAGCTTTCCTCCGTGTGCAGCACAGAGAGCGAAAAATAATGGGATATGCTGACGTCAGCAACTCCCGAGGAATGTCGTGTAGTCCAAAACCGGCTGTTTGCTGTAGTCCTTAGAAATTGATTTTTTTTTAAAGCAAATATCTCCCTTTGCTTTGAACTTTGAGCGCTGTAACTTTGCAGATGTTGTTTATGCTCAAACAGCAACATTACACACTAGCTAAAGTTTAAAAAGTTAAAATGTGTTTTAACACCCCTTTAAGTCAATTGGAATGACTATTGCATAGCTATAGCTGTTTTCGTGTTGTTACTGTTACAATATGTAATCTTTTTCGCCGCTAGGGGTCGCTAACCTCTTACAATAATAAAGGCGTAGAATGATGACGCAGTAAGTAAGCGGAACCATGGAACTTGTCATCATGCTGATGGATCTAAAAATATTTATGGGAAATAATGTTTATGGACGAGTGAATACATTCATGTTTTTTTAACATGACTGTGGTATGAAGCAGGTCGCGATTGCTAATGAGAGACAGATATCAGCGCCACACGTGAGTCCCAAGGATATAAAAGAATGAGGACATTTCATTCTACCGAACTACAAGCAAATTGCTGAATTACAGGTCAGTTAATGTAACACATTAAAATTGTGAGGTAACGCAGCGCTGTTCCACTTGGTCTACACTATCACACTAAACTGCATTTGAGTGTGTTGAAAGATATAATGTTATTTTATGTGTTAGTTTGTCTGTATGAGACTAGCAGTAAGCTAGATCAACATTAGAATATCATACTGATCATAATCTAACATTTCATCATGTTTTCCTATATATCATTGATTCGTTTGTACATTCGCTCACCTGTCCAATAAAGTACATGCAAGAGCGGCATCTCTGTCAAGTCGTGACTCGTGAAGCTCTGTCAAGTCAAAGTTTGTCGAGGACGTGGGAGGTTTGTCTCTGCATCTCGATAACGCCACGCCGATATTGATCCTCATTATATTTCTCCTTTTGTCCTGAAGTCTGCTTGCCATGGTCCATAATGTTTGAACGAAACAACAGCGTGAGCGTGCCGCTAGATGTTACACAGTTTCCCACGTCTGTCGCCATGGTTACTATGGCAGTACAAGTGGAAACCTATGGTGGAAACCAGGGATAACGCGAGTATTACGTCATTGACAGGCGACAAGTGACAAGGGATGGGCATTTAAAATTGTGAATTTCTCTTAATTTACAAATTCTTGGAAACATTTAGGATAATGTAAGTACACAATTAAAATAAATATATAAAACTGTGCAAGTGGATTTTGGATATTTTGATTACATATTGTACCTTTAAGTCAGCCAGTTTATTTAAAAAATCTCACTCTAATCAAAACATGTTCTATTTGGAATATTTTCTTTTGATTGATTATCTATTAAAACAGTTTTTCTTGTGTTCTCCTCCCATCCTGTTAGTCTTGTGTAATATCTCTTAATATAAAAAAGTGCCCTAATGACATCCTCCAGGAAGCGACAGCATTTTGGAGGGAAAACAACAAAACAAACACAATAAATATTAGCAATGGATTCAATCAATTCTGTGGTGGTATGTGTTTTTGCAAACTCCGAATAATCCATGGATAACTTTAGCTCTGAATAAATTGTAAATTATACAAATAAATATATATAATCTGCTGCCAGGCCAGTAGTTGGCGATGTCACTCTGTAAAGAAACACTACGCGCCTATAGACCGAACATGTAATACGCTTGTGCATGACGTCACTGTTTTCACATATTCACGTTTTTGTAGTTTATACAGAGACGATAACGGTATCATTTTTAAAAAAACATGCACTTTGAAACCTGTTTTCAAACGTTTACGTTTTCAGGCCCCCAAAACACCACTGCCGTGTAAATGAATGGCAAAAACTTTTGTTGTTGTTGTTGTTGAAAACAGTGTCGTGTAAACGTGTAGACTCCCCTAAGAGAGTCATCTTGGTCCCTTGAGCAATTTTGCCCATGAGAATCAGTGAAAAGAGTTTCCACACTAAACAGGATCCAAATGTTTGAAGCCACAGGTGTATTTTTCATCTCACTAACAAGTGGAATCTGTTCTCGGCTCATATAGCACGTAATAGCATCGCAACACACACAGCGCCCATGGGAAAAGAACATGTCGTTGTCAAGCTCTCTGTTGAGATCCTCTCATCAACCTCTGATTTCCTGTCTGTTTCCTTTCTCTATAAATCCCAGAAATCCGACTGTTTGCTCAATCGATTTCCCACTGTCACTCCCAAATGATTCTGCAGGCTGACAATATCAGAGCAGGCAACAGGCCCGGATCAGTCTGAAGTGCAGCCTGTGGCCGTCATAAGTGAGGTCAGTCAGGGTTCCTGTTTTCTCCTGCATATCTTGAGATGTTTTTGAAAGAAGTCTCTCGTGCTGACCAAGGCTGCATTTATTTGATAAAAAAACACAGTAATATTGTGAAATATTATTACAATTTAAATCTATCTGAATACATTTTAGAATGTAATTTATTGCTGAATTTTTTGCATCATTACTCCAGTCTTCAGTGTCACATGATCCTTCAGAAATCAGTCTAATATGCTGATTTGATGATCAAGAAACATTTCTCATTATTATCAATGTTAAAAACAGTTGTGCTGCTTTATATTTTTGTGGAAACCATAATACTTTTTTCAGGATTCTGTGATAAATAAAAAGTTCAAAAGAACAGCATTTATTTGAATTGAAATCCTAAATTGAAAAACTATCAAACTGTCACTTTTAGTCAATTTAATTCGTCCTTGCTGAATAAAAGTATTGATTTCTTTTAAAAAGGGTAGTCTACTATAACCATCATAACTGTGGACATTTATCAATGTTAACAATAGTCAATCGGTCAGTGTAATTTTTTTTTTTGTAAAAAAATTTTTTTTTGAAAAATTATAATAATTATAAAATTAGCATTTTCTAATATTCAATATTGTTATTTGTGATAATATAGGTTATAGTAATTACAGTTTTAATATGCAATCAATTATATAAGTGCAAGAAAATGCAAAAGCATTAGAAATATATTTTTCCTCCCATCTCATATTTTTTTCCATCACTATGTCCCTTTTGGGGCTCCGTAGAATGCACCATTTCCTTTCCGAACATAGATTATGTCACCGTATCCACAATTTCGCATTTTTGTAGTTTACAAAAAGACAATAATGGTATTGTTTTCAAAAACGTACACTTTGAAATCCATTTTCAAACGTTTGCATTTTCAAAAGTTTGCATTTTCAAGCCCCCAAAAATAGTAAAATGAATCCGTTTTCAGTTGAAAACAGCGTCGTGTAAACAGACCCTGATTTAATCAGCCAAGGTGAACTTTTTGGGTGAACTTTTCAGTTTTTGCTCCCCTTGCGTTTTAATCTCCCTCTTATCATAGCTTCCCTCTTGTGTTGATCATAATCTCGCTTTGAAATCTCTTGTCTCGTTTTAGCAACTTTGGGGCGGCTATGAGAGGATTAGCTTTATTTCAGATTCCCTCCGTTGGATGAAATCCCTGCTGGCAGCTGTATTGATTTCCATTCCATTCTCTGTGATTTCCCGCCAATGGCCAATAACCGCTCGGCTTTTTATTGCACCCAACACAAAGAAAATATGTGTTTGCTTTGCTCCTTGTGGTGATTCCTCAAGGGGTAAAATCTGATGACGTGTGCTTGAGCTCTCACAGCTGTGCTTTAAGGTAAGTGCCGAGATGCTGTTTCCTATTTGCTAACCTGTCGCTTCTCTGACATTCATTTGCTCTTCGATTGTCCTTCATCTTTACTTCTCTTCTTCTCTGCCTCCGTTGGGACAAAATGGTACAAATATGCAAAAGGTATACCTTTGAAAACACTGGAACTATGCTGCCAATTCTGTCAGTTTTGTTTAAACTATCATCCTCACATCTTCAAAAAAGCACCACAAAAATATCATAAAACTATCCATTAAGACTCATGTGCTAGTGATTAATGGCTATATGTGAATAAAAGCCTATTTTCAATGTGTTCATCATCAATATAAAAGAAAATCATAAAATGTGTTTCAAAGATGAATGAAAGTTTGGAGCGACATGAGGGTGAGTAATTAATGACAGGTTTTCTTTTTCATTTTTGGGTGACCTATCCCTTTAATAAACCAAAAAGGGAATAAAAAAAACATACTTTCCCCCGGATTGTTCTGTCCTGCTTCTTCAATTCCCTGTCGTTCCTCTCTCCATCCCTCTCACCAATCATTTCAACGCGTCCTCCTCTGGGTCCAACTTTAATTTCATTCCTGATTTGCTTCGCAATCTCATGATCCACCTTCGCTCGGAAGCGAAGAGAGCAAATCTCAATGAGAGATCTCTCAAACACATTCTCTATCTTTCTCCCCATCCACTCTATTTCTGCCAGGCTCTCGCCGCTGGATTTCTGTCACTTACCGAAGCTCAGTCTAAAACATAAGAGGCATTAGATGCTGAATGCTTACAGGATGGCATGACCGATTGAATACGCCCGAGAAGTGATTTTAAATCTTTATTATAATCTAATACGGCTAATGAAGCTCTTTTTCACCTCCCAGACCCTGTTGCTTTCATTAGCTCTAATGGGCGGCAGTGAAGGCAGAATCCGTGAAGAAAAGAGAGAGGGAGTCGGGTCAAAGGAGGACACAGTGTTGTGGAACAATTTGCAACATGCTTGTATATATGCATTTGCAATTTATTATTCACTGAAAACCATCACAGAAACACTGTTTCGAATATATTTTAGTTATTTCTAATAATATTCTAACAATAACATTATGTTGTTATATGTTTTGAGGTGTTTTTTTTTTTTAATCTATGCAGCACGAAACATGCATGGAATAGGTGATGTTTTTTTTTAGGGGCTACGCTGAAATTTGGGTTGTACTTGTCTTTGTACCTATCATCACACTCTACGTTTTTCTCTCATCTCAGGATGTCACCAGTAAAGGACATCAGAACTACAGATGGTTGTATACAGGCTGAGAAGATCAGAGAGAGATGGATGGACGTGGAAGCCAGGCTATTTATCTCTGCAGCAGTGCCTAGTCTGAGCCTTTGTTGATGCTTTTTAAGCGATTTTCTTTTATTTGTCCTTCTCTGTTTGCTCTTTAGATGGCCTGGTTTACACCATTTGGGTTTTAGAAAACGCAAATGTTCATCTTTCAGTTCTGTTGTGCTGTAATTGGTCTCCTTTTTCCATTTTCCGAGTAAATCAGTGTGGGAGTGCTGGTGAGGATTTCTGAAGATGAAGTTTCCACAATTCTCCTCTCAAATAGCATTTGACTAATTAGATTTCTTGAGATGAAAGTGCCTTTGTGTGTGTGTGTGTGTGTGTGTGTGTGTGTGTGTGTGTGTGTGTGTGTGTGTGTGTGTGTGTGTGTGTGTGTGTGTGTGTGTGTGTTTGGCTCATTATCACACTATCAAATGGCTTCCTCATTCTGGAAGGCAAAAAGGAAAATCTACTGGGGAATATCAGCCACAAGAGTGAAAAATTATAGTTACAATGTTCTCATGGAAATTCTAATTAGAACACATTATCAATTTGATTGGCCCCATAATTGTTAATGGCTGGGGGTTTAGATGCATTTATATGCTTTTAATTTCATCATCATTTTCTATTTACAATGTTTAATGAATCAAGATGGGAATAACTTGAATTTCAAAGAATACAATTCCCTTTACATCACCATGCATAATTTAGTAACAGCACTGGGAATTTCCATTGTTTGTACCATCCATCCGGACCAGAGTTTGTGAGCGGTGCTGAGTTGTATGTGAATGCAATATCTATGCACTTTTGACTTTGTGCATAATTTAAAGCCACTCTTTGTGGTTAACTACTATATTAAGTAGTTTGTATGTAGTAAGCGAATTTTTGTTAGCAGCTTATAGTGGAGCGAACAACATTTTTAAAAGCTTTTCTATAGTTGAAAGTAGTTTCAATGTATACAGTAAGTTGACAAGTTTATAGCTAACAACTTACACTAAAAAAAGTTGCTGCCTTGCCAGGTACAATCAACTTGGATGTTTAAGTCATTTCACCTTAAATTACATTAAACTGACTTTTTTTAAAATTAGTCGAATCTTGTGTAACTTATAAATATGTGGTTTAATAGCACAGATGGAATGCACTAGCTGAGCATTAGCATCTACACTTGCGTAGAATGCATTTATGGCTTAACAAAAGAGAGCAGGAAAGCGTAAATGACAAAATGGTTGTATCTGAGAACACCAGTGCCCAAACACCCTTATCTTCACCTCTTAGCACAACAATATTAAGTTGTACAACTCCAGTAATGGCATTGACTGTAGGGAACTAGCCATAGCATTAGCCTCATGCTATCCTCAGGGCTGACAAAGACTTCATGTTTATAAACTATCCTGATTTTGCGGCCCATCACTTTAACTGCTGGCTAATGTCTTATTGGAAAGGTCAACTAGGCTTTTAAGTCTCCCTGTAGACCTGCTGACAGAACCAGCCTTGAAATTACAGAATACATTATGGCAGATTGACCTCACCTCGGAACTCCATCAACAAGATAATTACTTGTGATGTACACATTAGAAAACACTCTCTTCTGTTCGTTGTCTGCTTTAAAGTCTGTGTTGGTTCATATTTCTGTGTATAAATATGTATGTATGTGCCTTTTGTCCATATCGGTCTAAGTCTAAGTGTCTAAGTCAGCAAGCGAGCATCAAAATTAGAATGCTTCTGTTGAAATCAACAAACTGGTCTACATCGCAAACGAGTTCATTTTAACTGGAGCTTGCTAATTTTGTGTCATTGCATCAATAGCTGTGCTTGGAAAAAGTTGAATAATTTTTTCATTTGGGTTGACCAGCAAATGACCAGCTCAAACCAGTTAGAAACTATATATTGTTCCAAAATACAGCTGCACCAACACACTCTCCTATGCAGGTTTGGTTCGATGAAAACAAACTCTGGTGCGATTGCTCTGTTAGTGCGGTTCATTTGAATAAGTGTGAACGCTGCCAACCGAACCCTGGTGCACACCAAACAAGGGGACTGAGACCACTGAAAAGATGGGTCTTTGTTTGTGTGTGTGACGGAGGGATTCTAGCCGCTTTTAAAAGCCCTTCACGAGTTCTCAGCTCTATCATATACCATCATATGTACGCACATACAAAAAGTACATTTAGTCCAGCACACAGCATTGTTTTGGATGTTCTATTGGATGTTTGATCTATGATTTATTTATTTTATTTTTAGGTTCGGTCTTAAAACACACCTACGTTAGGGTTACCAGGACTAAATGTATAATTTTAGTTTTTTGGCCTGGATCAAAAAGAAAAAAGTGAACACGCTTATTCAAACGGACCGCACTATAACAGATCAATGAACCCAACCTGCCACGTGTGAACACAACCTTAATCAAGATTAAAACTGGTAGATCATCTTGGTTTAGTGTAGACTAGTGGGCATCTACCAGTTTATAAGCCATCGACCATGCTCCAAAAACCCACCTCGACACCTTAAACCAGCGTAAATTGGTCTTAGCTGGATTGAACTAGTCTCCTATAGCTTGGCCAAACTTTTTTTCTGGGTGAAAATGCCCAAAAACCGTGTTGTGTTTACATTACATTACATTTACATGAGTTTATCTTCATTGTAAAACTACCATGGCCAAATTCCATTGCAAGTTTTTGTTTGTGTGTCCCTGTTGGGTGTCTCTCCATTATAATTAGAGTCTTTGTGTGTCTGTGGGATTCATCACTGGAATAGTGTGGCAGAAAAGGTCAGTCTTGTTCACCCCTTCAATTCAAACACTCATTAATATTCAATATGGAAATACGAGAGCTCGCTCTTTCCAACCAAACGCAGTTTTGGCTTTGACCACACACCAGGACTGATTTCCAGAGAGGGATTTATGTCATTGAACCATTTGTTCAGACAGTGTGGTAAATATAGTCCACTATATATGCACGTTATGTCTTAAACTATGAAAATCTTATAATTTAATCTATATAAATATTAATATATTTTAATACTTGACATTTTTTTTCAACGTTTATTGTGTCACGTTATTTAGCTTATTTACATTCTACACAAATTGTGTCAATGAGGACAACCTTTGTCCTTCAGTTGTGGCATCTTGCACCTCTTTTTTGATACCTAGGAATGGATACAATAATGTGTGTGAAGAGCTTGAGATGTCTGAAGAAAATTAGTTAATATCACAGAATATTTCCAATCAAGCTCTAATTTTGTTCAGTTCTGTGAAATTAAGTATTTAATTTTTATTTTGACACAAATAATCTTATGATAATAAGACACAATAATAATAAATAAATAAATAGGCCATTTTTGAAAACATTAGCAGTCTTCCATAAAAGTAAACTATTAAATTATTAAAGGTTTATATAATAATAATATAAACAGTACATTTTGCTTTATATATAGCCTACATTCTGGTTGTTATCTTGCAATACACTGGTGAATACAAAAAGTAGTTCTGTTAACCAGAGGTGAATGCGAACCAGATTACTTGTTTTTGTTTAATGTCAAAATCTTAGCTTTCCAATATTAGACCTATCGTCTGCACTTATCAGAAGTTAAGTCAGATCTGAAGCCTCAAGGCAAAAGAGAGACAGATAAAACTGTCCCGCCTCCATTTGGTGTTTGCGTCTCGGTGGCACCATTTTATTCTCGTGATGTTTGCTTTTCCAACGACACTTGTGCCAACAGTTAAAACAGTTTCTCCGCAACCATTTCACTACTAGCCTTGGATTGGTTGGATAGTTTATTCATGCACCTTTCAGGATGTGGTACAGAGAGTCAAACAGGATGTTTAGCAACATAATCGTGGCTGCCCTGAAAAAGATCAAGGAAATTAAAGTTTGTGCTTTGTAGGTTCCTTGTGCATGATGTTAAAACATTGATTTGAAGTATTTTAAAAGTGTTTCAGGTGTCCTTTCATCTGATATCCTTTCAAGTTTGAGATAAATGGTGTTTAAACTCTTTGATATTTTACTTCATTATCGATCAGAGGTGTTTATTTACACTGTTTATCTCTCGTCTTAAGCCATCTAGTCTTTTTATATGCAGCTAATTTACAAAACATGAGTATTTTATTTAAGCTGTTATTACTGCTGGCTTATCACCTATAACAAGGACTGAATGAGACATAAATAAAAAACCAGACAGATCGCAGTGGGTGGTGTGGATGCAGTCTGTCGGGACGGGGCGAGGGCTGTGTGTTTAATGGTTTGTCTGCACTGTGATAATTTAGACGCAGAGGCTCAACAGGAGGACATGACCTGCCATTCATCTTCATTTTAATTGGGAACATTTTGTGTTTGGTGTTTCTCAGCATTAATAATCTAAAAGCCCTGAGCTGTTTTGGTTAAATCTAATTAATGGCCTCAAAACAGGTGGATTTGAGTATCTGTGTGTGTTCCAGCGAGAGCAGAACAGACAGATTGGGTCTTAAATGAAGACGAGTAGAAACTAGATTTGTAGAATTTCAAGATGAGAAAATGTGAGTGGCACTTGCCAGTGCGAAACAAGCTTTGCCATGGTTGCAAGGGTATTGTTGGTGGTTGCTAGGGGGCTCAGGGTGTAGTTATACAGGCAAAGTAAAAAGTACCACCTTTAAGTTGATTCGGGTCCCTCCTTCAGTGTCTACAATTTTTATTCGCTCGTTTTAAGGCCAACCAAGTGAAACTGATTTGAGAAATTTAACACTTAAGTAGTTGGGGCCCTATGAAAATTCTGTTTTATTATTTCCAATTTTTTTATTTTATTTTCTGGATTCCATTTTTTTTGTAATTTAATTAAATTTGAATCATCAAAAAGGATGTCTAATCAATTGAATTGATACAACTTTAAAAATGTAATCATTTATTAAACTATTAACAATATTAGTGCCTTGTATAAAAATAATATTTTTAAATTATATTTCTTAAGAAATTCTGTTGTTTGTTAAAAAAAGATTGTGATTCAGTGTTTTATGATTTAATAATCATTTTGTGTCAAAAACTGGGGTGATGAAATGAATGCATAAAACCTCAAACATATAATTCATCTTAAAATTGAATAAATTCCATTCATGTTTTTGGCAAACAAAGTGCCTAGGTTTAGCTTAAATGAAAACATGGATGAAACTTTGTGATATATCTTAAATTGTTTTATTTTTATTGTTATTATTACATTGAAATGTACATTCTACTTTACAATAGTAATATATTTCTGTCATAATTTCTTCAAGTTAAACTGAACTTTTATTTTGGCGTGCTGTAGTGAAGACATGCAAACTTCATATTTAAATAGTCTTTTTGCGGTTTAATTTTCACTGACACTAGTCCATATCACAGTTCTAATTATAGTGCACAGCCGCATTTTTTATTTATTAAAACATTCTTCTGACTGGATTTCAAGATTCCGCCCATGTTTTCCGCATCACAGACATCAAAGGCCCGAAGTATGAGCAATAGTATTAATTACATAAATATTTGTTTGTTTTGCAGTTCACTTTGGACAACAACAATGCCTGCACCATTAACATTCTTACATTAATGTAAGAAGAAAAGGAGGGAAAACTGGAGGAAAGCGATGCATTTTTAGGGGAATAAAGGACAGTTGAGCAGAACATTGACTTTGACACATGCGTTACCAGTCAAATAATGATATTTTACATACAGAAGGTGGTCAGAACATTGCTAGCTGAAGTGGAAAGACACTTTCCAAACATCAGTGATGTCAGAAACTGTTTGATAAATACACAGAGGAACCTCAAAAACCGGCTCTAGTCAGTTTATTTATTTTCCTAAATTGCTTCCTTCCTGTAGGTGTGTGTGTGTGTGTGTGTGTGTGTGTGTGTGTGTGTGTGTGTGTGTGTGTGTGCGCGTGTGTGTGTGTGTGTGTGTGTGTGTGTGTGTGTGTGTGTGTGTGTGTGAGGCAGGATGGATTTGGCAGCGTCTTATCAGCAAATGCAGTCCGCGCCACAGTGACACCATGGCCGCCCATGCAGCAAATGCGACAGCATCTCTAAAAAAAGTCACACTCTAAAGATACCTAAACTCCAGCGGCTTGCCCACAGTACGCTACGTATTTTATTAATTACATTTTTGGTGAGCTATCATACTGGGTTTATAATGTTATGTTTGGCTCAATAAATCAACAAAAGCTTTGGTTAAACACATTTTTTTTAAATGAGATTGGAAATCTTCGGTCTAACCCACGTTCACACAAACCTGCTGTATTAATCAATCTCATGCAGCAGATTAATAAATCTTTCTAAATGTCACATAATAACCTTCTGCGATTCTTAAATATGCACCAAAGTAACCCTGAGATGGATAAAACCTGGTGCAAGCAAAGTCTCAAAATGACTTGGCTAGGGGATTTACAGTTTTGGGCACACATTTTTAAAGAGTAACAAAAAAAAGCATTTTTAATGTGCTTAAAGGATAGTTCACACAAACTTTCAATTCTGTGATTATTTTCTCATCCTCTTGCAGTCCTGAACCTGTATCACCTTGAAGATGTTAAGCAAAATGTCCAAACAGCTCTCCAAAAAACATAAGTTTTATACTTTTAGTTTTTTTTAAGCTGTTCAATATCTTTGTGTAAGGAAGACCATTTCTACCACAAAAAAAAAGCATGCTGTGGTAAATCATAATTATGACATAAAAAGTTGAAATTATGAGAGACTGAGGGGCCGTTTACACAACTCCATTTTCAACTAAAAACAGAAAAGTTTTTATGCGTTTTAGCCATTCATTTATACCACAACTGTGCTTTGGGGGCCTGAAAATATAAACTTTTGAAAACGTGTTTCAAGTGTCACAGTTCTGTTTGGACTTTTAGTTTGTTTCATCACATGTATCCTTTCTCCATGGTCACGAGCGTTATGAGTTAGTTTAGTTCAGCTGTGTTTAATCATAGACAGTAAAAGAAATGGACACAGCGACCCCGTTGATTTCAACGGAGAGAGTTGAAGCCGAACATGGGCACTCACTTCCTGATAGCCAAGCGTTCTGCGCAGGCTAAAACTGAGCTTGATGACGTAGATGTCACGTGAGCAACCTGACTGACAGTTGTAAATCTTCTAGTAGCTGTGCCAAGACAAATCTGAATCACCCATAGACAGTCACCCAACGTTAATCGTGCACAGAGACGGTGAAGCGCGACCTGCAGCAACTTTTGGTAAGTATTCTGATTAATTATTTTGTCATTTTGCTTAATATTTATTAATTTAAAATTTAACGTCAGTACGCCTGCGAGACTGTGCGAGCTTCTCCTCCTGTCTATACGGTAATGTCTCTATTGTGCGACATGAAGTCGCGTGGTTATGACGCAATTTTTAGCCTATTTTTACAAGAATGGCTTCTACGGGGCTATAACGTAAGATACAAAGTAATGGAGCCTTTTATACATTGTCGTGTTTCTTTAGAAATAAATAATGGACAAATGAAGACTTTGGACGCCTCAGATGTAAAGTTATTCGCTGTCAAAGTGACGCCAAAATGAATGGGAGTCAATGGGATGCTAACAGCAGGTGATAGCCAGCTACAATGGCGGCCCCCGGAGGCAGCTTCAACTTCCGCCTGATGGATTACCCCCTTGGATGTTCATTGTCCATCTCGTATGTGTTTGGTTGTGTCTGCACTGTCTGTATTACCTTGTGGATTATTAAAGTATCTTGGAAACCTTTCATCTTTGTCTTCGTGCCTTTATCGACAGAGCAACCGTTACAGCAAGTTTTTGAAAATGATAGCATTATCGTCTCTGTGTAAACTACAAAAATGCAAATTCGTGAAAATGGTGACTTCATGCGAGTGTAATATTTCTTTACAAAGTGACAGCACCAACTACTGGCCTGGCATGAATATTTGCGGAGCCATGTGAACAAGGATTGTTTTGACAACGCTGTCAAAAAAGCAAAGGAAAAACGTTTCCGTTTTAGTACATTGTTGTAGTCATAATAATGAATGGGATAGAAAGTTGAAATTATGACATACTTAAGTCAATTATTAGATAAGTCATAATTGACTTAAAATGTTGGTTATAATTGTAGCTTTTTATCTCATAATTTTGACTTTTTGGTCATAATTATGACTTTGCATCTCATAATGCTGACTTTTTTTCTATGCATGTAAAATATAATTTTGAATTTTATATCAGAATTATGATCTTCTGATCATTTTGATCTCCTTATTGTATTTTATGTCAATTGAAACTTATGTCATAATTGACATTTTTTATTATAATTTTTTGTTTTTTGTCCGTAAAATGCTTTTGGGGGGGGGGGGGGGGTGGGGGGGGAGACGAACATTTTCTTTCATGTTCAAAAAAGGTATGGAACAACACTGTGAGTAAATGATGACAGATTTTCTCTCATGAACTAAGCCACGTTGTTCAATTTAGACTATTATCACATCTACCCTGATCACAGGCAATGGAGAAGGGCATCAGAGTTTGTCGGAGTGGTAAGCAGATCTAACGAGGCGTCCTGAGCTCTGACAGGGCCAGTGAGGCTCGCTGTGCCACGGCTGTCGCTTGTTGGAAGCTGATACACACGCACACACGAGTTGCCCAGCGGGGAGAGTGTCAGCTCAACTAACGGAGAATGACAGTCACCAGTGCCGCCGGATCACACATCAAGACGCACTTCAGTGCGCGTTTCCGGCTCGCTGTCTGTTAGTGCGCGTGGGTAGGTAAACTGGTGCCATGTCTGCGAATATGCCTATTATTAGGCTTTTCACATAATGGTTTAACATGGCTATGGTATTTTGGTATACTGAACATTAACATGATAAAAACAATCGGTTGTATCAAATATCACCCTAAACATCTAAAAACATTATGCAAGTAGGTATGTTTCTGGGCTGGTAGAATGCTTTACAGCGGTTCAGAATAAATTTATCTTCTGCTCATAAATCAATAAGGAAGTATTTTCAGGCTGGTCTGACTCCTTGTGTACATTCGCATGCTAACCGGCAGAGCAAATCTTTCATGACACATTGAATAATACTAGCAGATGCTCCAGTGAGTCACTGGTCAAGGTGTGCACTGTCATGTGATCATTATGTTTGCTTGTTCTTTAGATAATTCTTAAAAATAGGCCAAGAAAGAAAGTGAAGTTTTCAGTGTATTTACTATTTACATCTATATAGCTGTTTTGGTAACCCTTTACAAAGGTTTCATTAGTTAACATTAATTAATATATTAACTAACAATGAACAAAATATTTGTTACAGTATTTATTAATCTTTGTTAATATTAGTTAATTAAAAAAATACAGTCGTTCATTATTTGTTCATGTTTGTTCACAGTGCGTTAACTAATGTTAACAAATAAAACTTTTGATTTTAATAATGTATTAGTATATGTTGAAATTAACATTAATTCAGATTAATAAATGCTGTAAAAGTTAATTCTTAATTCATGTTAGCTAAAGTAGTTAACTAATTTTAACTAATGAAACCTTATTGTAAAGTGTTACCGGTGTTTTTATCCACTTTGTTGAATGCTCCTGTAAGATCAATTTTCTTTCTATCTTTTTAGCAACTTAATGTCAACCAATTAATGAACAACCATAAGCAAGGTGCAATATAACTTACTATATATACATACTAAATAGAAAATGTAGGCTACTGTAAATATACATATGATTTTATATATGATCTGCAATAATCTACAGCAACAGCAGGAGCAATAAAAGCTGCAGCAATAATCTACAGCAACAAAAGCAGCAGCAATAATCTACAGCAGCAATAATCTACAGCAGCAGCAATAGAAGCAGCAATAATCTACAGCAGCAGCAATAGAAGCAGCAATAATCTACAGCAGCAGCAATGAAAGCAGAAGCAGCAATAATCTACAGCAGCAGCAATAGAAGCAGCAATAATCTACAGCAGCAGCAATGAAAGCAGAAGCAGCAATAATCTACAGCAGCAGCAATAGAAGCAGCAATAATCTACAGCAGCAGCAATGAAAGCAGAAGCAGCAATAATCTAAAGCAGCAGCAATAAAAGCAGAAGCAGCAATAATCTACAGCAACAAAAGCGGCAGCAGCAATAAAAGCAGCAGCAATAATCTACAGCAGCAGCAATAGAAGCAGCAATAATCTACAGCAGCAATAATCTACAGCAGCAATAATCTACAGCAGCAATAATAGAAGCAGCAATAATCCACAGCAGCAATAATCTACAGCAGCAATAAAAGCAGCAATAATCTACAGCAGCAGCAATGAAAGCAGAATCAGCAATAATCTACAGCAGCAGCAATAAAAGCAGAAGCAGCAATAATCTACAGCAACAAAAGCAGCAGCAGCAGCAATAAAAGCAGCAGCAATAATCTACAGCAGCAGCAATAGAAGCAGCAATAATCTACAGCAGCAGCAATAGAAGCAGCAATAATCTACAGCAGCAGCAATAGAAGCAGCAATAATCTACAGCAGCAGCAATAGAAGCAGCAATAATTTACAGCAGCAGCAATAGAAGCAGCAATAATCTACAGCAGCAATAAAAGCAGCAATAATCTACAGCAGCAGCAATGAAAGCAGAAGCAGCAATAATCTACAGCAACAAAAGCAGCAGCAGCAATAAAAGCAGCAGCAATAATCTACAGCAGCAGCAATAGAAGCAGCAATAATCTACAGCAGCAGCAATAGAAGCAGCAATAATCTACAGCAGCAATAATCTACAGCAACAGAAGAAATAAAAGCAGCAGCAGCAATAATCTACAGCAGCAGAAGAAATAAAAGCAGCAGCAATAATCTGCAGAAGCAATAATCTACAAAAGCAATAATGTACAACAGCAGCAATAAAAGCAGTAGAAATAATCTACAGCAGTTGCAGGAATAATATACAGTAGGGGTGTAACGAGATCTCGTGCTACAAATTCTCGCGAGACTAAAATGTGACGAATGAACAACCATAAGCAAGGTGCAATATAACTTACTTTATATACATACTAAATAGAAAATATATTGTAAATATACAGATGATTTAATATATAATTCGCAATAATCTACAGTAGCAGCAGGAGCAATAAAAGCTGCAGCAGCAGCAATAATCTACAGCAGCAGAAGCAATAAAAGCAGTTACAGGCTTACAGCAATAATCTACATCAGCAGAAGCAATAAAAGCTGCTGCAGCAGCAATAATCTACAGCAGCAGAAGCAATAAAAGCAGTTACAGCGATAATCTACATCAGCAGAAGCAATAAAAGCTGCTGCAGCAGCAATAATCTACAGCAGCAGCAATATAAGCAGCAGCAGCAGAAGGAATAAAAGCAGCCGCAGCCGCTGCAATCAGGGTTTGAAATTAACACCTGCCAACCCACCAAATGCGGGTAAAAATCAGCTGTGGCGGGTAACGCTGTCAAATCACCAGCCAATTTGGCCTGTTACTCATTATGTTTACTCACTTTGCTGGGGAAGTTCTTGTAAGCCAAATCTGCGCAAATTCTTAACTTGTGAGTCAGCATGATATATTAAATACAGCGTATTTTGCAGAATCTAACTGACAGAAATATTCTATATATGAGCGAAGATAAAAAAAACCCATTAAATTTGGTTAAGGTAGGCCTATTTATCTGACAAAATTATTTGGCAAAAAGGCAAACTAAAGCTACAGGTTTTATTTTACAATAGAAAATTGCATAGAAAAACATACAATTACCACAACATAATCTGTTATTAATATTACATTGGTTCTCTATAATTTTTTGCGTGTTCATATTTTCTAATGATAGCCTGGCCAAAAATTATAAGCCGCTCAATTTGGAATGTTTCATTGCGTTATAACAAATACAACAATTGACTTCAGAACAACTATGGAATATGCTTGCAACATCTTTAACTAATTTTTAAAATAATATTAGAATAAAGGGTGAAGATGTCCATTTTCTTAGGTCACATCACTTTTGGTCACGACTATATAATGTGTTGAAATTCTTTTCAGTGTTTCCAGTTGTTTTTACATAAATTTGGCTTACACTTTTCATCCTCTATATATAGGCCTATTGCTAGAAAAATTGGCACAAGATTGTGAACCATCCTTTGTAGGGAGACTGGGGACGGTTGCAACACTTTTCTCTCAGTTACTCAGAGACCATTTGGACTAGACCAACCAAATTTGTATATATTGTAGGATTACAAATTTTATTTAAATGTTTAATTTAGATTTCCAATACAATAGTAAAGTTTATAAGTGATGAGACCAGGAAATCTCTGCAAACGGTAGAGGTTCCCAGCATCATATTCCTGACTGTCCCATCTTGGTACGAGAATGCTAGCCCTTTCCTATTCTCGTGTCTCATGCTGAGCAGGTTCCACAATCTGTACACCTTATTTACATTTGCTTTGTTTCAGAGAAGTCTCCACCTATATGTAATCCCTCCCCCTTGAAATGTATATAAACTACAATGTAAAGTTCCCTTAGTTAGACGATGTTGGAATGACTGCAGATACCAACAAGCAATAAAGAACTTCTGCTTGGAAAACTTCCACCGTCTCCTGGTCTGAGCTTCTAACTTTTCTACAAAGAAAAAGATCACTACAATATTAAACTTGCATCTGTCTGCTAATTACCCATACTATTTAAAGATGATTACATATAACATATCGTTCACAGTATTTAGAATGGCTGAAGCCAGATGTTACAACTGACCCCAACCCAGGGGATAGTTGCAACACAATCAGGGACGGTTGCTTAAAAATACCTTAAATTTCACTAATTAACTGAAGCTTTTTGTCTCAATGAGCATAGAATACTAAAAATGATTAACTGTTTTACTATAATATTATAGTATTATTTATTTATACAATAATATTATTGTATTATGTATTTAGTCATTAATCAAATAACAGTTATTGATTTTGTTTGTTTATGTGTAGAACATATGACTGCATAGATTCAGTGTGCAGGTGTTACAGATGCTATTCAATCTCTTCATATTTCAGTGTCAGACAGGAAGAATTAAACAATTTTCAATGCAACAACCTTTTATTAAACGTGTATTCATTGTACAAAACTGCGACTGTTTGAGAACACTTTTCTTCTGTTCCAGTACCCTGCTCACTGCAATGCAATGCATTCTGGGTAAAATAAGACACTTTTCAAAACAAAAAACATGGTGGATCGAGTAAGCGGATTCAACCGCTCAGTGCAGTTTACCCCAGCGGAAAATATGTGTTTGTTGGAGGAGTATAACAGTTACAAGGACATTTTACTTGGGAAATTTAGCAGAAAATGTAGTAACAAGAAGAAATTTTTAATTTGGAAAAAGATTGCTACGACGATTAACAGCGTTTATCCGACCGGAGCGTTAAAGACGTATAGAAAAGATACAAAAACATGATACAAGATGCCAAAAAAGAAATATTTGAGAGGAAATATCCTAAAAACCCTTTCCCTTCTCATGGCTCTCTCCATAACGTCGTCAGCAAACCACAAATTATGAGCCATTTTCCATTTTCTTTTGGCTGTTTGTAATGTAACTGATTGTTACTGCTGGTTTCCAAGGTAACAGAGTCTTAGACCTAAGTTAGCCTGGGGGTAAGGTGTCTAATTTTTTTGGTCTTAATTAAGTCAGTCTTTCTTTTTCAGACTAGCTTGCATTAGACTAGTCTATGAGCAAATTTTAGACTTGTCTAACACTATAGACTGGTCTAAAATAGCTTTGTGAAACCGGCCCCTGATTACATCTGATGCTCGTTCCAAAATATTGAGGGGAACCCCTCTGTTAGTAAACCTTTTCCTCACTCTTGGCATACTAAAACAAACAGAATAAAACTATCCTTCTTACTATCCTTTTATGTACAATGACTTGTTTATGTTAAAAAATACTGTTGTGTGGTCTGTTTTGATATGGCTGCTTAGCTTTGGGGACAGTTGCAACTATTTGTTGACAGAACATCATGTGCTAGCTAGACAAACTGACCTTATCATCTCACCTAGAAATCAACAAAACGATCATTCAAACTAAGTAAGCTTTCATATTCATACAAAAGGTCAGGACAGTATGACAAAAATACAGCTCATGAAAAAATGTTCTTTCATACCTCCAAAACAAGTTTCGTTCAATAAATGCAGTAGCAGATGTTGAATATGTCTTCTGTCTTCTTGGTGGGGGGAGGGTCTGACTGTGCATGTGCAGTACGAGTGTCATCACTCTAGCATGTTTCTGATTGGAGGAATAAGACTTGTTGCAACTGTCCCCAGTCTCCTGTGTGGCTTTTTCACCAAACCCAAGAAAGCAGCCGAAACTTTTATGTTCACTCCGAACAGCTGTCCTCGTTGCTTTCATCTTCAGACTTCAAATTGGGATTTAGGAAAGATCTAGATTCTAGACGTGAGCTTGAACAGCTTGTTTAGGGTGATTGTCAGCAGGCCATGGACTGCATTTCCAGCTGAGCTAATCAGTGTATGAGGCGGCTCATTAAAAAAATGACACTGAGCATTTCCAATCTGTAGCGTTTTCTTTTGAGGTCTCAAAGTGCTTACAACCCACTGGGAGATGAAACTGACTAGGAAAAAATTGCACGTTTGTCTAAACTAACCTGAGCTTTACCATTTGTGATTAGCCAAGCAAAAAAAATGTGCATCATTATTATTTGTATTTTTTTTTGTTGTTGTAGAAAATTACTTTTATTTTTAAGTTATTAATGTATTTTATTTAATATTTATTTTATGAAATCTGTTAAATAGCACCTCCTTCAGTGCTAAATAATTAATGTTTTGAAGTATAAAGTATAAATCTGATGAAACGGTGATGTTCATGACTTTTAGAATGACAAAATTCTCTTGTGATGTTTGTTAGACATTCATATTAGACAAATAGAGAGTAGTGAATCACAGCAAGTGAGAGTGTGTTTTCAAACACCTTCTAAAAGGTCTGCATGTGATTGTGCTCTGCATCATGCTAAAATTATAAGCAATTAGAGGCTCTTTTCTCACTCGGTCACAAAGAGCCTCTACAAGTGTGACAAGTGGACTCTATAGTAATGAGTATCAAACCATCCTGTGCGCTCAAGTACTTTCACCCATTCATCTAATAAATAGAGAGAAGGAGAAGAGGTGAAATTTGGCGTGATGTCATTTTCCCAGTTATTCCAGTTAAAGGCCTACAACCTACCCTCTTATTACTGTTTTTACTGTCTAATTTTTACTACTCTTATTACTGTCTAAAACTCATAGAAAAGAGCTTGTAGATTGCTTAGAGAGCACTTGGACCCCTGGTAGATTCAGCAAATATGGCTCTGGAAGTTATTGTAGTGTAGAGGAGAAAGTGAAACAAGCGGGTTAGAGGAATATCCTCATTCTTGAGTGGGTTATGATGGAGCTGAGCAGATCCCTCGGGAAACAGACCACAGATACTTTCCGCATTAATACAGGTGTTTATTTCTGTTGTCTTGTAGTCTCAAGACATACGTTCATTTTAAATAATGTATTAATAAATTGTAGTGCTATTCCTGACTTTTATACTTCCTTAATATAATATAGATATACTATTATTATAATAGTATATGATATTTAGGCCAACACTACCAAAAGTTTGTGGTCGATAAGTTTTCTAAAACTCTCTTGTACTCACCAAGGCTGCATTTATTTGATCATGAACACAGTAAAAACAGTAATATTGTGGAATATCATCACAATTTAAAAGAACTGTTTCAGAATGTAAATATTATATTTTAAAATTTAATGTATTCCTGAGATTCAAAAAGATGAATTTTCAGAATTATTATTCATTATTCTACCATTTCTGTGACTTTTGATCAATTTAATATACTTGCTGAATAGAAGTATTGATTTCTTTAAAAAAAAAAAATCATACAAAAAAAAGTCACTGTTTGTATTTAAATAGGCAAGTGCTTAAGATTCTATGATTGGATCATTATTGCAGTGTTTATGTTTCCAGCATGTTATATGTTTGGTAACAGTTCTTCTTAGCCTATTGATGGAGTGTGTAGCTTTGCATTTCTTAAACAACCATGGCCATATTCAAGGATGACAATGTCAAGATTCATCAGCTCAAAATCGTGAAAGAATTGTTGAGAGGAGGATGAAGAATTATTTTCACACATAAATTAGCATCTCTGAGTTCAGATGAGCTGGAGGAGGCCGTAACTTGGTTTTTTTTAATCTGGTGAGATATACTGTATGCTGCGTAAACTACCAAGAATGAGTTTTAATATTTATTGTGTGAAAAATGATTTCTATTTTTCCTTGAAATAAGAAAAACAAACAATGCAACATGTTGACTTTTTGCATCCTTTTGGATGTGAACTGAACCAGAATCCTGGCTGAAGTAGGAGGTCATCTGGATACTTAATAACCTATACCGTTTTATGAATAATGTGAATTCAGACATACAACTCATTTCACATACTGGTTTTCAGCTACTATACTGTAAAAAAAAAAAGTTGCTGCCTTAAATTTTTTAAGGGACTATGTGTAGTTTTTTAGGTATTTTATTATCTAAAATCAATATTTTTATTCATAAATATGTCCTCAATGATGTACAAATACCTCTGCCAATTATCTGACTTATCCTCGTAAACGAAGAATTTATTATCTTTATATACATGTGACGGGTAGGTCCACGGAGGCGTCCATGTCGTTCCGCCATCTTGAAAAACTATAATAGCAGAGAGGGTCAAAAAGTAGGCCATCACGTTTCCACAACGCGTTTTCGTTCAGAGCCGGTGTTCTGACGATTTGTGCTGCCTTGTCCAAAAATGCTACCGTAGCGCGAATCGATAGCAAAGTCTGTCGATTTGTGCTGCCTTCGCAAAAAAATGCTACCCAAGCGCGAATCGATCACAGAGAATGTTGATTCATTCTCTATTGTTTCCATAATTGTGTAAATCTCACAATATTATGACATCGTTATTTCATTTAAATCAGGGTAGGTGTATGGGGAGCATTTTGATGTTTTAAATGAACTATTAGTTCATATAGCAATTATCACTTTTGATATAACAAGTAAAAATGACATTATTATATGAAATATAATTATAATAAAATTCGAAGTTAAGAGTACAGTATACTGTACTGTTTTTATTTTTAAAACGGTGTGAAAAGTAAAAGTTATCATCAAATATTCATCTTTGACCTGTCAAAGTTTCCTACAAGTCTCCACAGCAAGGATGCATAGATTTATGGGCGTGGTAAGCAGAAGAAAAATAGTCTGCACATGCGCATAACCAGTAAGTAGCACATCTCGATGGGTAGCATGAATCGTCAGAACACCGGTGTCACGTGACTGAAAGCAGCAGAAACGGAGGAGCAGAGCAGTGAGAGGCGCTTGTCACTGCCCCGGCAACTTTGAAAGGCTGCATTGCACTGTTATTATTCATACTGTAACATTCGATTGTTCGCTGCAGTTTGTTTGAAATGACAATCCTGTTCACTCGAAGGAAAACTCGAAGTAGTGCTATTAGAAGACATCCTGTCATAGCTTTTTGGTACATAACAGCTACCGTAGATGCAACACACATTGGAAAAAGCGAGGCGCTGGGGAGCACAATTCGTTTGAATGCAAAATACAATTTCACCGCTAGATGGGAGTAATTCCTACATAATGCCCCTTTAAGTACAAACAACTTGGAAGTTTTAAGTAATTTCAACTTAAATCACATTAAATTGACTTTAAAAATGAGTTGAATCTTGAATAACTTATAAAAAAAGTAAAAAACATTGCTTAATTATTTTGATGAGTAAAAACAATGTAAAACACATGTTGTCATCATTTTTTACAGTGATTCTTGGCAAAAAATAACGTTGAGACAGAATTTCATAGGAAATGAATACGGGTCAATTAGACCCCCTTTATGCATTCTTGGAGCAATGATACAAAAATAATTTCATCCTTATCCCATGACCAAGAAATATGAATTTTTATTTTTTTGAAGAATTCATGGAATATCAAGTAGCCTAAATAAATGTTTTCATTGATAAAATATTAAAAAATCACTACATGCATTGCCAGGTCAATTTGACGCTCTTTATGCGTTCAACTGAAATAGATGTATTTATAGTGTGCAATATTGGGTCTATTGTGTGCAAATATGGAGTAAACGCATGGAGTACTTGATTAATTGTCATTTAGCAAACCGTTTTTTATTCAAAGAGACTTGCAGTATGTACATTTCAGGGACAATCTAACATTATACCATAACAAGGACATTTTGTCAATTTCTTGAAATCCTTGTCATATTACATAACCAATAGTGCCTCTTTATTTTCAGTTATTGATATTTTGTGACATTCTTTTTCAACAGAATATGCTAATTTATTTCATTTATTTCTCATTTTATTTAGCTTTAATTGGTTCATAAAAATGAAACAAAATATTTCTGAATGGAACTGCAATGAATCAGTCAGTAGTTCAAATTAGCTGTATTTACATAGGCATTCAACCCTGTTATAACATTTGGTGAGCTTCACAATCTATTTGTCTTTCCAGGAAGCAGTTCAGATGAAGCCCCTCAGTATCTTAAAGCATACCGTAAGACTGCAGTTCCTTGATGAGAGCTGTTTTCTTGACATCACAGAAGACCTTGCGGATGTTGTCAGTGTCGGTTGCACAGGTAAAGTGTTTGTAAATTTGCTTCCGTTCTCGTTTTTCACGGCTAGAAGCTTCTTTAAGGTACAGATCACTGATGTAGTCCATCGCTTCATCCTTGTTTTGCTTTTGGCCTGGCATCATAATAGGGTGGAGTTGGAGAACATTGAGATAAAGAAAGACAAGGAAAAGGGAAATAAAATTCAACCGAAATTTGAAAAAAAGGAAAAGAACAAACAAAAGATTTAAAATTTCATCATAGAAAACCAGTTTAATGATGTTAAAGTTAAAAGCAGTTTCCATGTATGGTACACTTTGTTTTGTTTTTTGCATTAGAGGCAAAACCTTTTTTTTTTTTGGGAATTATTAGATGTCAAACTACTTTTGGTAACACTTTATTTTATTTTACAATGTCCTTTTTACACATGTAGTTACTATAATTACTTTAAATTAGGCATACTTACATGCAACTAACCCTTAAATCAAACCCTAACTCTATAGTATGTACATCAAGTTAATTATTATTACTCGTTACTCAGTCCTGTATAATTACACTGTAACACAGGCACCTTAAAGTGTTACCTTGTTTTTACATAACACATCTAAGTCTTTCTACAGCATGCACAGAAGACAAGTGAGATTATTCAATTCATTCAATTTTCTAGATTTTTATATACATTTTAGTGTTGATTTCAATCATTAAGCACAAAATTGTTAACCAAGTTTTTGTGCGAAATTATTTTTATTTGATTCATGGGAAATAATGTTGATCAGTACCTAAAATGTAGCCCCAAAAATAGTTACTGAGTAACAGCTTCATTTAGGCATTTAGGGCAACCCTGTTACCCAATTTTTTTTATATATTTTTTTAATATTTATTTCATGCTTATTGGTATAAAATTGCAGCGACAAATTGTATTCAAATAGTTTTTAGACACAATTTAAATATAATTTATTGGTAACAGGGTTGCCAAATTTTGCTAAATACATATAAAATGAATAGACAATAAAAATGTAAAATGTAGTTTTTAGTATTTTCTGAAGATGAACTACCTCCTTCATCAACCATTTGTCGAGGAACAAAACAAACTTTTGTATTAGTATATTTGAATACCCTATTCATGGAAAATGCCAAATTTCTAGTTTGTTGCAGGTGATGATTATAAACATAAATATTAGACTTGTTGCATTTCCAGTTTTTGTTATAATAATTCAGGAAATAACAAGTTTTTTCTTTTATTTATCAGTAATTATAAACATATTGCAAAACAAATTTAATCTTTCCTGACCAATTCACAGTGAACACACTAATTTTAAAAATAATTTCTAATTAGATAGGATTGATTAGATTGTATTGTAAATACTAAATACATATTTTCCAGTGCGGTTTAACTAATAAGAGTTTTATGTTTAAAGATACTATTATATTTGTTTATACACAACAAATAAACCATCAGAACTTTCAGCAGAACTATACTTATATACTGTATATACAGTTGTGGTCAGAATTAATGGCAACCCTGGTAAATATGATCAAAAATGGCTGTAAAAATATATCTGCATTGTTTATCCTTTTGATCTTTCATTCAAAAAAAATTTGAATTTCGGGGGAAATCACATTATGAAATAAATGTTTTTCTCCAAAGCTCGTTGGCCACAATAATTGGCACCCTTTTATTAAATACTTTTTGCAACCTCCTTTTTCCAAGATAACAGCTCTGAGTTTTCTCCTATAATGCCTGATGAGTCTGGAGAACACCTGACAAGAGATCAGAGATGTTCCTCCATACAGAATCTCTCCAGATCCTGTAGATTCCCAGATCCATGTCGGCGCTTCAGTTCAGCCCACTCATCTTCTATAGGGTTCAGCTCAGGGACTGGGACGGTCATGGCTGAAGCTTCATTTTGTGCTCCGTAACATATTTTTGTGTTGATTTTGATGTTGGTTTTGGATTGTTATCCTGATGGAAGATCCAACAACGGCCCATTACTTCTAGCGGAAGCCGTCAGGTTTTGATTTATTATCTGTTGATATTTGATAGAATCCACAATGCCATGTATCTGAACAAGAAGTCCAGGACCTCCAGCAGAAAATTATGCCTACAACATTAAAGATCCAATGGTATATTAAATTGTACACATGGGCTTTTTTTAGTTTCATCTGACCAGAACCGGTCCCGTTTGAAGTTCCAGTCGTGTCTGACAACTGAATATGCTGGAGTTTGTTTTTGGAGGAGCAAGGAGGATTTTTCTTGAAACCCTCCCAAACAACATGTGGTGATGTTTTTTTTGTAGGCTTCTGACCCCAAGACCCAACGTATCTCTGCAATTCTGTGACCCTCGAAGTTTTTGGCCACTCAAACTCTCCTCCTCACCGTGCATTAAGACAATATAGACACACGTCCTCTTCCTGGCAGATTCATAACATCTTTAGTTCATTGGAACTTCTTAATTTTTGCCCTGATGGTGGAAATGGGGATTTTCAATGCTTTAGCCAATTCCTTACAGCCACTTTCTTTTGTGAAGCTCAACAATCTTTTGATGCACATCAGAACTATGTTCTTTGGTTTTACTCATTGTGAAGGATGATTAAGGGAATTTGGCCTTTGAGTTTCCTCATATTTAAACTCCTGTGAAACAAGAAGTCATAGCTAGACAATTTCATGTGCCTAGTCACCCTGGTGTGCTAAAAAAGGTAAATATTAATGGGAATATACTTCAGAGATATTTCACTCGTAAAAAATTCTAGGGGTGGCAATAATTGTGGCCAACGTGTTTTGGAGAAAAAGATTTATTTCATAATGTGATTTCCATTTTTTGAATGAAAGATCAAAAGGATAAACAATACAGATTTATTTTTGTTCATATTTACCAGGGATGCCATTAATTCTGACCACAACTGTATATATATATATATATATACACACACAGATCATACGGTAAAACATTATTTTACAGAGTCTTTGTTACATGTACTTACTGTAAAAGTGATCAGTTGACTTAACTTAAAAAAAATTAGTAAACCCGTTGCCTTAAAATTATCATTATGTAAATACACGTAATACTTAATTGAAAAAATTAAGTTATGTGAACTTGACAATTACACTTTACTTATTTTTTTTCGATAGAGTATGATGTTTATTTACTTAATAATTAAGGCAACAGGTTTCATCAATATTTTTAAGTTAAGTCAACTAATATTTTTTTTTACAGTGAGTTATTACAATAAATTATGGATTTGCATGCAACTAACCCTGAACCAAACCCCATAGTTCATGTATTACTATATATTACTCAGTACTTATGTTTAATTACACTGTAACAATGACACCTTCAAATAAAGTGTAAACCATCCTACTGTATATATAAACAAAGTCACACATTTTCTAACAACTTAAACTTGCATGACCGGAAAGTAACAGTATAAGCTCCATTTTGAGAGACTATATTGCTCTAAAATAATATAATTGTTTTAGATTACGAAAATAAGCAAAAAAGAAACAGTTCCACTTTAAGACCCTATAACTTACATTTTTGCTTGTGTGATAAAAATAGTAGATCATGTTACATAAAGGAAATATTTTGTTTTTGGTTCTTTTCGAAAAGAAAGCAGCGCAGTGACTCTTGCTCTATTTAAGTAATCAGTAAAGTCAAATAACAGATCAGTCTCGCTGGCAGCTACGGTGTTGTATTCTTATCGCCTCCTCGAAACTAGAACTCGCTGAAAATCTGTCAGCTCCTGTATATCCTCATACTTTCAGAGTGATTTCACTTTAAGCAGACTGTCAGTGTTGGAATGAGGGGAAAGTGTGTCATACCGTAAGAACATGCAGACGTTTTTATCCACCAAAATGACAAAACAAACAGAAGTAGGTATATAAGAAAAGATGGAGAGAAAGGCAAAGAAAAGCATAGGGGATGTACAAGGAAAAATAATTCAAGCCATCCTTTGTGCGTCCCTACAAAGTCATTTTATTAGATTGGCAAAAACTGGTGCTTCATGGGCCGCTCAAAGCACCCCGTACTCCTGCAGAGACTTGATCAGGACCGTGTCTTTCACGTCAGTGAAAACCATCCGGATGTTATTGGTGTCCGTTGCGCAGGTGAAGTGAGGGTAGATGTTTTTGCACTCCTTTGTCTCTGCATTCACGGCCTTCCGTTTATAGATCTCTCTGATGTAGTTCCTGACTTCTTGTGCGTCCCGCTGTTTGCCTGAGGGTGGCACCAAACCACAGAGGAGGGGAGGGGTTAGTACGAGCATGAAAAGGTATGAGTGATTGAAATGGGAGGAGCACATGCAAATTGAAGAGGGGGGAGAGGGAATGAGGTAAGCAGAGACAGAGAGAGAGAATCTGACTAGGCAAACATTTTTAAAATCACTATTGTCAAGAGCTTCTGCTTGAAAATTAATATTTAACCCTTTTAGAGTCAGTGGAGCTCAAAGTTCGTTTGTATTAAAGGGGCAGTTCACTCAAAAAGGAAAATGCTTTCATCTTATACTGAACGTGTATGACTTTTCTTTGATCAAAAATAATTTTATTAATTCTGCGTTTTTTGGATCAGTAATATTGTGAAAAAATATTTTATGTATTTTTATTTATATATAAAAAAATATATATTTGTAATATAATATTAAATAAAATTATTTATCAATAAAAACAATAACTATAAAATATACTGTGTGTATATACTATATATTACTATATATATATATATATATATATATATATATATATATATAAAATCGATTAATCGCAATTAATCACATCTAATAAAAGTTTGTAAACATGTAATATATGTATATATTAAGGGTGCAAAGGTTCTTAGTAAAAATAAATAAATAAATAAATTATAGAACCGTACCGTTCTCCAGCCATGGTTCGGCACGCACGTGCACTCACACAGTTCATTTCAAATCTGATTGCGCATCTGTTATGGTTTGTTAAAAATAACTACGAGTAAAACAGACAGAGAGAGTTCGGCTAATGTGTGTTTCTGTTAATGGATACGCATTCTAGCTTCCTAATACACTACAACAGCGATGATCCAAAAAACGTTGACAAAACAGTCACTCTTTGTAAACTTTGTTCAATAGGAGTGCCGTATGCTCTAATACAAACAGTCATTTATGGTCATCAATTGGTGTTGATGGCGCACAAGCCAGGTGAGACCTGAACAGCTAAACTACAGAATTACGGTTAGGGTTTGGTTTAGGGTTACTTACTATTTATTATGCATAATTTACTGTTATTACTACACTAACAATTATTTTCATGATTATCAACTTTTTTTTCTTTTGTCATATCAACTTAGTTAATTAATGTGGTTTAGATAATATAATATTTTGAGGTTCTGTTGATGAAACCAATCTCCATTACTCAATTTTTTTATTTCAATGAACTCAAAATTAAGGCAACCAGGTAACTCAACTATTTAAATAAAACCAAATATATATTAAGCCTCGCCAATTTAAACATTCGAGCGCAAGAATACACGAAAGAGAACTCATGCTGTGTGAAGATTTGTGTCTGCACTCATCCGAAGCACGCGCACATGGAAAGCCACGTCTCAGACAGAATATTAAGTTCTCTTTAAAGTCTTGAGCTGGTATGGACAAATTCACACAAAAATTATGTCAATAATTATTATGCCTGCTATAGACTGCGATTTCAGCAATCCTATAAGATCATTACAAATCACACCGAACGACATAGATCTAATAAACTTGTGTACGATATGTATGTATACTGTATGATGATGACACCAATTGAATCGTAGACTACGAAGCAAATTAGTATAGAAGGATAAAATGTTATCAGCATGCACTAGTGGTAAACAAATAGAGCCAGATGAATCACACTTTAGCAATTGTGGTTTTGAATGTGCGCTGAAAAAAAGAGGAGGAAGTGAAAGAGGAGAATATGGACGCAGCATGGCTATGGAAAAGAGGCCAACTTCGCATTCCAATTTTGTAAAATGGAGCTTGAGGTAATAGTTTTTAGTTTTAGCACCATGTCACATTATTCAATACGTCGTTTCATGTTGCATTTTTATTGGCTAGTCAGTGGATATAGGTCGTAGCAGCAAACACACTGAGATAATCATGCTAATTTCTGACACTGTCAGAAAATTATCGCAGGCTATCTTTGGCCGCAAGACAGTGACAACGGCCGTCTTCGAACCTCTCTCGCTGTACGACGTTTAGGAGCAACGACCACAGAAAGCGCCACGATTGGTCATCTTTCGTTGGGGACAGCCCAAAATCGTACAATGTGTACCGGGCATTAAGTGAACATAAACAGTCAAGAAAGACAACGCATGTGTAACAGTCTTAAAGTGTAAAAACTGTGTTTTTAATGTTAATTTGAGTTGTTACACCCCTAATATATTATGTATATTAAATATATACTAGTATATATATATATTAAAAAGATTTTTTCAGCATCATTACTCAAATCTTTAATGTCCCATGATCATTCAAAAATCATTCTAATATGCGGAAGGAGTGTTTCTAATTATTATCAATCCCCCCCAAAAAATTCAGGATTGTTTGATGAATAGAAAGTTCAAAAGAACAGTATTTATTTGAAACAAGACTTTTGTAACAACTTTTGCCCTAACACCCACTGTCCGTCTATAAATGCACAGAATTGGCTATTTTTTGGTTGCTTTTGGTAACCGGGGTGGAGGGCGAGAGATCTAAAGTGATCAAACTGGGGCCATTTCCACAAATAGTGCTCCATATTAGCACTAAGGAACTATATCCTGTTCCAACGGCTCTATCAATTTAGTTTCCTACATACTCCCATGCTAAGGGGCAGGGCAGGTCAGGGCCTATTTACTAAGTTGTTAGTGTACCCTTCTTTCCATACCTTCGAATTCTGGGAAGTAACTTTTTAAGTCTGATGTCTTGATCTTTTCCTCCAGGATGTCCATCTTGTTTAGGAAGAGGATGATGGAGGCGCTGGCGAACCACGGCGAGTGGATGGTGGTGTAGAAGAGCGACAAGCTCTCTTTCATGCGGTTCTGGAGCCGGAGAGAGGAAGCGTTCAGAGCAAAGGTTAATCAGCATGTCATGGGAATTTATTTAAATAATGATAATCTAATTGAATAAAATAAATACATCCATATTTATTGTACTGAATTTTTGTTTAATTTATCGTGGGAAAAAAATCATGTGTCCAGACTAGATTATTTTCATTCAAGTAATGTTAATACTGTAGTATTTATATACTATTATATCAATTATTATTAGATTATTTTTTTGTTTTAAAAATGTCATTTTGTTGTGTGCTTTTGTCATTTTTATAATTTAGTTTTTATATATTTAGATTTAGCTTTATTTAATATCAGTTTAAGTAATTTTATTTATTTGAAACTTTTTTCAGTTTAAGTTTTTTACGTTTTTCATCTAATGTTTGTATTTTATTTTATTTCAGCTTTATTTGAATTAGAAAAAATACTATTTTAATAGCAAAATTTTAGTTTGTATATTGTAGTTTTAGCTAACATTACTGATTCATACCGGGCTGACAACTTTTGAGTTTAGCTTGAAGTGAGAAACAAGGAAGGGGGGTTAAAAAAAACTTGCATTACAATAAGTGTACTGTGATTGTCAAAACATTTGGAATTTCATTAAGTTTAGTGACAACATGTCTCAATGTTTACATGGTACAATGACTGTAGGCTACTGTTTTTATTAGTGCTCGACACAAATTTCACAATTTTAATTCGTAAGCTTGCGATTTGATTCCGATCTTGATTCAATATCACTATATTACATCACTCAATATTCACTAACTAACATGCTATGGTAATTAAATGGCTTTCCTGGGGTAAATAACATTAAGCGACAAATTGTTCTCCAGCTGCTTTATTGCAGTTGAAACACTGATTTTGAGCGTTATGCACATTAATTTTTTTCTTTGGATTTGCAGTGAAATATGACTCGGGCAAAACCGACCCAAGATATGCTAATCAAAGTCATTGATTAGTATGAGAAGGAAGAAGAGAGATACAGACAGACTGGGGCGATGGAGATGCTCACCTCCATGTTATTTTCCTCCAGCACCTGGTCGAACTCGCTGAGGGAGGCTAAAAATATGAGCGATGTCACATTCTCAAAGCAATGGATCCACTTCCGCCTCTCTGACTTCTGGCCACCAACATCTACAATCCTTCAGGGGGGAAAAATGTTAAGAATGAGATTGAATTGTTTATTCTTGAAACTTTCTGTCTAAACCGAAAACATTCAACACACTAACTATAAACCCCTATTGATTTGTTCCTACTTCCTTGCTGTCACATATCAAACCTGTCTACCTCAAAATATACAGGACAGCATCAGGAAATCAACTCATGTCTTGTTCATAAAACTCACATTTTTCAACACAATTTACATTTTCTGAAACTTGCCACAAGCCTAGAATTTTCACTAAAGCCTAGTTCACACTACATGATTTTAAGCCCGATTTAAGCCCGATTTGCAAATCGTTGAGCTCGCCGACAGGTCAGGGTGTTATCGCGTGCAAATCGCGGAGGATTAGCGGGCGATGAACGCTCGCCAATCTGTTAGTATGAAAGAGCCAACAACGCATCAAAGACCCTCGCAGACGCCTCGCAGACGCGTCGCCGAGCCTACAAAAATATCTAGCATGCTAGATATCCAGAGCTGTCGCACGACTCAATCTCACTGATGTCATGAGCAACAGCCAATCACAGCAAGGCATGAGTTGAGGTCACCGGGTAAATACGTGATTTTTGCTGTCAGCTAAACATAAACATGCAGCTACATGTCCGATATAAACATACTGTACTCACCTCCAACTCTCTCTGTAGCACAGACCTGCTCTTCCCGTTTGCAGATCCACTCTTTCGCCCATACTCTCTTATTTTTAATTTTTTTGCGTTTTTTTCTCAGAGCAAATGATCGCGCAAACAGTTTGCAGCACTGGTTTCTGTCTGACGTCCATATTCGCGTGTTGTGTTGTTCTTCGCTGTGTATTGGCGCGTGTGTTGTTTCGCGTCAAGATAGACATTAGACAGATAGATTTGTAGACTAGATAGAATCATTGGGTGACAGAGTTGTTGTCAACTCGTGTAGTGCGTTACCTCCTGTTGCGGATCAATCACGCTGTGTCGTGTGGTGTGAACAGCTCAACAACTTGAACTCTCCTGATTTCTCAGAAAGCAAGTCATGTAGTGTGAACGCACAGTTCAGCCCGACGTTTTAAAATCATGTAGTGTGAACTAGGCTTAAGGTTGTCAAATCATTGCTAATGCTAAGGTGTTTTTTATAGGTGGTTGCCAGGCAGAAAGTAAATCTTATTACTGTGTGTGCAACACTTTTATTAAAGCAGGGTTTCCCGAACTGTAGAGCCCCTGCTAGAGGTTTGTAACGGAACTGCAGGGGGTTCACGATTTAAAGGGATAGTTCACCCTCAAATGAAAATTACCCCATGATTTTCTCACCCTCAAGCCATCCTAGGTGTATATGACTTTCTTCTTTCATACATATTATTCTTACACAAACACATCACTTCAGAAGGCTTTTATTAACCCCCCGGAGCAGTGTGGAGTACGTTTATGACGGATGGATCCACTTCTTTGGGCTTCAAAATCTCGTCCTCCATTCACTAGCTCGGAAGAGCCAGGACATTTATTTTATATAACTCCGATTGTATAGCTTGAGGGTGAGTAAATCATGCAGTTATTTATGGGTGAACTATCCCTTTAATGAAAAGCTTATAAGTAAAGTCGGCATTAAACAGAAGTTGCAACAGTCTTTTCTCCCTATTGTGACTTTTTCTAAATGAAATGGCTTCTCGAACAATACAAAATGTTGGGTGGGACTTGATTTGGTCCATCGGGAATTGATTGGATGGTTGTGGTTTGCTATTGGTCGATCTCATGTGAGTGACATGTCTTCCCACCCTCTCGACAGCAAACACTTCAGTAAACAGTTACGAGGGCGCATGAATAAAAAAAATTTAAATTATGTGGACAAATCTATTATAATAAAAACAGCAATATTCCATAAAAAAAATAAGATTTGTCCATTTTAATTTCATGGTGACTTTAAATCATAAACATTTAAATTTAAAATCAATAAATCATTTTGAAAAATAAAAACTCATATATTTTAATTATATGAAGGCCCGGTTTCACAGACAAGGTTTAAATTAAGCCAGGATTATGCCTCAGTTCAATTAGGACATTTAAGTAGCTTTTATAAGCGTGCCTGAGAAAAAAAACATCACTGGTGTGCATCTTGAGACAAAAGATGTGTCAGAGCAAGTTGCTTTCTGTTAAAACAGCTCTAACATGCATTAGTCTGGGATTAGCTTAAGCCTCGTCTGTGAAACCGGGGGAAATATGCTTACGGTACCTGAGGGTGATCTTCTCCACGCTGAAGGTGTAATCGTTGATGCCTGTGGTGGGGAATCGGACTCGCAGCACGTCCTGGGCTGTTGGGATGTAGTCTGGGGCCGCAATACGGTCCAAATGTATCATATAGCTAAAAAAACAAAAATGCAACATACTTGAGTGTTACATTTCAGAACTGTGCGAGTGTGATAAAGTGCCATGATGTTTGCCTTTTGCTTTATTGGTGTTTGTGCTTTAAAAGGCAGTTTAATTAAACGTCCAGGTTTGTTTGTGTTTCTTATCATGACCAGGTTTGTAGAACTGAAAACAGGATCGGGGAGCAGGAGGAGAGAATGAGAAGGACATGCAGAACTGTGTAAAGGAGTGATTAGGTAACGATTAACAAGAACGCCCTGATGTACTTTACAGGAAATTTGCTTAACAATATGAAGCACTGACTTACTTTAAAGGGCTTCAGGTCTGTCAACGGCATTAACAAAAAAACAAAAAAAACATAAACATACTATGATAATCTGAGAACTGAAAAGCATCAAAGCATCAATCGTCAATATAAGAGAATGGAGGGAAATACTGACTTGCTTGCCCTGCATGCTTCCCTAAAGATATAGCTGTATTGCCCTCCAATGGTGCCATTTGGATCTGCACCAGCTATTTCAGGTTTTTTTCAACATTACAGTATATGCTTTTGACACAAAAATTCCTTGCTCGGTTTAACTGGGAAATTAAAATGATTTTTTAATTAGACAATTTTAAATGAAACGGTCAAAATGATTGTTAATATTAACATTTTATTATTAACAATTATGTTACTATTGATACAATAATATATATGTATATATGTTAGAAATATATCAGTTAGTGTAATTATATAAATGTAATTCTAATAATGTTGATCATTTAATATTTTAAAATATTAAAATAATAATTTTAAAAATAAAATAGGTAATGTTTATATTAGATAATATTGTAAATATAATTCTAATTTTAAAAATCTAGATAAAAATGTATTTAGTAAAAATTGAATAAATAATAATGCATATTCAATTTAATAAATGTATATAAAATACAATTTTTTTATTAATTTAATATTAGAAAATAACTATTATTATCCTTATTATCATTATATATTAATAAAGGTTAGTATAATATTGATTATTATATTAGATTTAAGAAATATGTCAATAATTAATATCTTAATTATTTATTATAATAATTATGTATAGATGTTTTACAAAGCTCGCTGAAAGAATTGATTCTGATAGGTCAGTATTGTTCACATTCTGTGGTCAATATGTATTACTCTGCTGGTGTCACGAACTGGCTGTAAAGAGCGGACGACGGAACAAAAATAGTCAAAATTATTTAATAATTCCAACCGGGAACACACAGGAGATCGAAGGAGAATAAACAAACACAACCACATTAAACTTAGTCGATACCAGATAAAGAAACACAGTAAACTCCGGGTTTCAAAACAAAACTGGTGTTAACTAATGAAGTACCAGGGAGACTAACAAAGGAAACAGGAACACAGAAACTAAACAAAACAGAGCATACATGTGACAGCTGGCTTTTACGTGAATATTTCATGGCCATGTTGTTTATTTATTTTTATGTAATAAACATGCTAATGTACAGTCAACAGGTCATCATTTCAAAATCAAACTTTAGAATGATATAAGACTTCATGTCAGGGTCCTGATCACCCTGTCCGAGTAGAATTTTTGATTGAGATACTTACTATTCTGTCGAGTCCAGAAGCTGGTACTCTCTTCGACGACTGTAACAGGCCTTGATACCCCCGTCAGCCCAAAGTCGACGGATACCTTCCACATAAATTCTGTCCAAATGTGTTATCTGATGTATTTCCACTGCCTGGAACTGTTGCCCATATACCTAAGGATATAAATGGGAACAATAGAGACTTGTTTATAAGAATATAGTGTGGTTGTAATTTGCAATCCTGGTCTGTCTGAAAGGAGAACAGTTTCATATATAGAATTTCATAATTTTTATTTTAATGTACATAATATACATATTCATAAGTATATATTTTATAAGTATATATATTTATTCATCTAAATATAAATATTTGAATATACGGTAAATGAATATAAGAGTATCATATATATTTATAGTATTATATTATGATTATACCTTTTTATATTTATATATATTTTATATAGATTGAATGGTTTAAATGTACATCATTTAAATATTTAAATTAATTAAAATACAAATATTGTATATTAGTAATTCTAATACTTTATATACCAATAATTTATTATAATTTTACAGTAACTATTATACATTTTTATAAAGTAAAAAAGTAATTTACAGTATGTTACTTTTTTTTTTTTTTTGCTTGTGCAAACTGTGCCATCATTGGGCATTTCAAGGAACATTGTGCACTTTATTTCAACTTGACAACTGGGAGGGGTTCAAAAACAATTGGCGCTTTTCTTTGGCAGCTCACCTCGTTCTGTGGGTTAGCATAGGGAATCCTTAAGGTGTTCATCGCCACTGTCAGAGCCTTCATAGCTGTGAAGATATTCTGGAAAACCATTTTAGTGTAGCCACGCCTGTCTTCTTCCGAAAAGCCCTTGCCATGAATAATCCTCATCTGCTTGATAAAAGTCGTCTTCCCGCTTTCTCCAGTGCCTGAAATCCACAAGAATAAAAGGACCTACTTCATATTAAATGCCTTTAACTACTATGTACAAACATTTAATTGAATCATTTGATACAATGCACTTATTTTTGTACGCTTTATGTAATTACATCTGTAATTAATTCTGTAATTACACAGTAATACTTTCCTTACTCCTTATCCCCAAAATGTTCCAAACTTGCCCTGAAACTTTGACCTTCAAACTTTGATTTGAAGCAAAAGAGTATTTGAAATTCTGACAAAAATACAAAGGTCATTTATAAATGTTGATTAAGGGGGCGTTTACACGACAACGGTTTCAACTAAAAATTTAAAACGTTTTATGCATTTTGGCCGTTCATTAACACGACAACTGTGTTTTGGGGGCCTGAAAATGCAAACTTTTGAAAATGGGTTTCAAAGTGCACGTTTTTGAAAACAATATCATTATAGTCTCAGTGTAAAATACAAAAACATAAACTTGTGAAACGGTGAAGTCGTGCACATGTGTATTAAGTGTTCAGTCTATATGTGTGTAGTGTGCGGCTCACAGTAGGTCTGTCTTTAAAGGTTTATAAGTTATCGTTCAAAATCTATTTTCTTATGGAAAAAATGAAAGGAGATTTTACTTCTGGAACCCAACCGTTGCGCTCTATGGTGGCAAAAGTGTTTTGCAATTCAAGATGAAAAAAATAAGTGCATTGACATAAGTACATAGTATCTAAAGACACCTAATATAAAGTTAGGCCGAATGAAAAAATTAATATTACATGAAACAGAAAATGGATGTCAAACACTAGTTCTGAAACCAGGTCACGGCATGACATAAATAGAGAACCGAAAGGAATGCAAGGTGCAGATGATAGCATGTGAGGCTTTTCTCATGCACAAAGGAATGTTATCTGTCCTGTTAACAAAGCGAGATGTTTGAATCTCAGACTGAAATTCGGAGACGTGCCGTGTCAGAAAGCAAGTGGCCGGACGTGTTTGGATGTCTTCACCATCGGGGGACTTTCTCTGCTGTTAAGTCTACAACTATTCCTCGTTTATCGTTTTCATTTGATGGATTTGAGCAGATAAGTGCTGACTAGTTATCGGTAACTCAAACTTCAAATATTTGACAGGCAAACAATCACACATCAAATCAGTGTGAGCAGTGACAGAAAGGGAACAGAAAGATTGCAAAACGACATTTTTACGATGAGCAAGAAAAAAAATTTCAGGCATGTCCTTCTGATGTTCTTGAGCACTTCAAGAATGTGTCCCTCAAGACATCACGAGACAAATTTGAATTCTAACTTGCTTTTGACAACTATCTCCAGGTAGGTGGCTCAACAACAATGACTTGCCATGCTGTGATATTCTTTACAACACCCTTATTACCCCCATTTAATTAATTTGTCGCAAAAATAATGTCATTCTTGCTTGCTGATTGTATCCAACAGTAATGCAGTTAAAAATGATCAATATTATATCAAAAAACATATTACTGTATGTTGTAATCTCCTTCATTGTATTAACTAAATTTTTTAATTTCAATGAACTCAAAATTGAGGAAACCAGATAACTTTAAGTTAAACCAACAATAATTCTTTTGACAGTATATATATATATATATATATATATATATATATATATATATATATATATATATATATATTCACTTTTATTTTTATTTTTTTATTCATTTAGCTGACGCTTTTATCCAAAGCGACTTACAATTGCTATATATTTCAGAGGTCGGACGCCTCTGGAGCAACTAGGGGTTAAGTGTCTTGCTCAGGGACACAATGGTGTCTCACAGTGGATTCGAACCCGGGTCTCTCACACCAAAGATATATATATATATATATATATCAAAATGCCCATTTCACCGTGTCAATGAGAACATGCATAAAACATGTATTTTGCAAATAATGGTTGACTTCCTTTACAGTTAAAATGACTCCAGATCACTGATCTATATAGATCAGTGCTCCAGATCCACTCACCTGATCTCATCTCCTTGGGTGATTTCTTCAGTGTCTATAGTTGCGCTTTAAAATATATTTAATAGGCAAAAAGATCTTACCTAACAAAAGTATTTTGATTTCTCTCCGTTCTCTTTTCTTCTGGTCAGCAAGGATTTTTTTTATTTCATTGTGAATGGCCATGGCGCTCTTCTCATCTTCAGACATGCAACAGGTGCACGTCGTATAGCACCATCTCCAACAGCTCCCCATCTCTACTATAGGAGGGAATGAAACTTTATGAAGAGCACATTTGATTTCTGTTTCCCTTTTAATATAATGGCTTTTAATAAAAGGTTGAATTAAGCAATGTACAACGTAGGTTACAATTGCGAGGTTGTTTTGAGTCGAATCTTTCAAAAAGAATCAATTGAACCGGTTCACAAAACCGTCTGAACAATTCGTTCATGACTGTATCGGTTCGAGATGTTATTCCGTGAATGATTGATTAGTAAGTAGCAAGTGCAGAAATGTTTGTAGCTAAAAAAAATGTAAATTAATTATATCAAATTGTATTTATATACAAATATACTTTGTTTTTAAGAGCCATATGGCTGCAACAATCTGATTGAGACACACGGGCTTGAAATATTTACTCATAAGTGTACCCTTAAATGTATAAAATTCTATTCGAATGAATACTTTGGCTATGTATTAATGGACTATTCTGGGGGGAAATCAACTCTTGTTTAATTGTGATACTGTTTAAAGCTCCATTTGAAAGAAATACATTACAATCTCGGACTTCCCCTAATAAGAAAAAGATGAAACCTAAAAGGCTACTTATAATTACAGGTTAGCAGTGCCTTATATTATAATATTAAAGAAAAAAAGAATCTATAGAGACAACATAAATGCGTTGAATCACTTACCTACATTCGTCGACACACCTGTACGGAGTCAGTAATTCCTTTACAAAACACGATCCATTTTCCTGCCTGTGCCGAACTGGATCTGAACCAACTTTTTTCTCCTGTAGAGGTTTCCCCCCCGGAAAAAAAATCCAGATTTATCGGTAAACGTTACATCATTTCCCCCCTGGCTTCAGACAGATCTACCTGCAATTCAGGAAAGTCCTACTTGAACTCTGTAAATATGCGCTGTCTCGAAACCTAAATCAGCTAAGCTAGGCTGCGGTTTGAGGCATTTAGCAGCAAGCGTTCTTGTGTTTAAATGATCCTAAACGGAATGAAACGGAACAGAACGGAGGGGTCTCGAGGTGCGTTTCAAAAGTTTTTAGCTTGACGAAAAACGCTCGAGACGCGACGCAAGGTCCGTCTGGCGCATGCGTATAGATAGACGAAAAAGTACGCGCCCGGTGTGAACGCCCCCCCTAGGCGCGCACCAGTCAGCATTTTTAGGCATCATATCTCCTATAAATGCACATCCGTTAATAAGTGGAATGAACGCTAAAGTGACTATAAACCTAAAAGCGGTATAATAACCCATATAGACATTAATAATAATAATTCGTTACATTTATATGGCGCTTTTCTGTGTAGGCTACTCAAAGCGCTTCACATATGGAAGGGGGAATCTCCTCAACCACCACCAATTGAATAGAATAGTAGCTACTGATACTGACCCAAGAAGACGAGTAGCCTATAGATATACATAAGGCTATAGATTATACAAAACCTTTTCTAAATCACAAGTGGTGTTAATTTCATGAATAGCTGTGCAGGTATTTGACACTCCTCTCTCGAGCTCTGTGGATGTCAGTCTTTTGTCTTCGCAGGCAGAACCGGTTTATCAGGCCTTTCGCAGTATTGTGGGATATCGAGATTGCCTGGTCCACATATCACCATGGGAACCAGGTAAGTAAGTCAAAGTCCTGGAGAAAGTCAGAATGATTTCGGTAGGCCTATATTTTTAAACAGAGAATCTAGCCCAACCTAGAACAATTGTAGCCTAATTTGTTGGCAAATTACCTATTGGCAAATATAGCTCCTATTTCTAGCTTTGTTATTCCAGGCAGTTGCCATCAAAGACTTAAGAATAGTCCCATGCCAATTACATTTTCAAGTACACTTAATATACACATATATAGGCTATAAATCAGCTGAACAAGACCTGGAAAGGACTTGAAGGAAGATGACAGCTAGTAGAAATCAAGGCAAGAATCAAAACATCGTTTACAGTAAATTTGGCTGCTTTGTGCCCTGTAAAGGTCAGCATTGCTGTTACTTTCAGTTTAATCTTAATATAATATAAGAGTATAAACATTTATTTCAATTCCAGGATGAGGAGGATATTTTTTGGAGTATAGCTTGCTATCTGTGAAGCATTTTTGCACCATCTGTTGTAAAAGTTATAGTTGTGGAATTGTTATTTTGTCCAAATGCAATGCAATATAGATGTAGATTCAGGCATTCAAGAATGATTTAGCTTTGATACTAAAACCATTCAAATGAGTTGGATTTGTTGGACTGCTTTAAATGACGTCGAATCGAAACATGTGCTTCGATTTACAAGAATATGAATGACTTTTTATTGCTTTTGTTCAGTGGCCTATTTTCAGTGGGAAATATATGTATCCTCAATTTTTGTGTTATAGATTTAAATGGTCATGAGATTTTGTGGCTTTTTGGTGACAAAAAGACACTGTGTCCTTATTGCCCTATGAATAGAGGATAGTGTGATAATGTGTATGTGTAGGGTTCCTGGAAATCCCTGACATTGTATTTAATTTAACATTTTTGACTGGTCCAGTGTCACACTGGTGCAGTCTGTTATAAAACAGTTCGTTTTGGTTTCTCGAATTTGATTGGCTGAGCAGTGTGCTAAGTTAACAGCACTAGAGATGGAACAGAAGCTGCATCTGAAGTAGACTGTGTAATGCACGGATGCATTTACAGCGATTATAATTGCATAAATAGGCTAATGTTACAAGATTAATATTTAGTAATTTCAGAACCATAACATTAGAAAACTGACCGTTATTCCCAGTGAAGCTGGTTGTAATTTCTTAATGACTTTGGAATGTAGTGGTCAGTTTACTGAAATAAAGCATCCTCAATGACGAATGAGACACAACAATAGTCAGCAAATGTCACGTCTGTCAGATGGAGTGGCGATGATAGCCACCAGAGGGCACACCTCCTGTCTCTTTGATCATATCATGAACTGCATTTCCCATGATTCATTGCCTGGAATTTTGTTCTGTTTCCTGCCACCTGACTTAGTGCATAGTCCTAAAACACGTTTTAATCACACTGGCCCAAAAAAAGGTTGCAAAATGCGACCATGACTGCATTTAACTTCACTTTTAGACAAACACTCACAAACTTTCCTAAGAATTTCCCCTCGGGGGAATCCCTGCTGCCATTTTGAAGTGTTTTCAACCTTGTCAAGTAGGCAAGGGAAGTTTATTTGGACAGACAATCGACCCCTCGAGACTGAGGGATCGAGTCTACTCAATATGTATAAGGTGCATTCGTAATCATAGACATAATAAATACATAGAAGCCCTATTGGCCCCTTTGGAACGTTACTGCGATAGGTCAACGTGTCCGCCATATTGCTGAGGGCAAGACTGCGCTGTAAACAAATGCAAGTAAACGGGTAAGCTGCGTTTTTTTTTATAAAAACAAAAATAACGTTTACATTTATCAACCGATTTCAGTGGTTTGTACGTGGTGTACAAAACGTTCCATCTCTAGTTATTTAAAATATCGATAGTTAGACTTTTAAAACATTTTTTTAATTAGGAATTGCCAAAGCTCAGCCTTGTCATGTAGTCTATTTGGCTTTTTATTCTTGGATAAGAATTGTGAAGGCCCCCCATACTGAGATATAATTTAATTTTCACATTAAATGAAATAAAGTTTTCTTATTGTGGAACAAGCATTTTCAGTCTTTAACCCTATTTGAGCTTTTCTTGTGGTTAGAATTGACCACCATTGAGAAAATCAAACAAATCGGCCAATACAAATCACACCGGAAGGCTGCTTTCTGTATTTTTATAGCACTAAAATGATATTTACAGATAGATACTCCAAATATACAATAACAAAGATATCAATAATAAATATATATGTTCGTAATTACCATAGATTTCAGCTTGGACCACCTGACCTCTGCAGATTTAAGGACCACTGATCAGGGCTGCGTTCCAGTCCACTTTTAGACACGCTCTTGCGAACTTCCAAGCACTTCCCCTTGGGGGAATCCCTACCGCCATTTTGAAGTGCGTTCCACTTCGTGAAGTGGACGAGGGAAGTTTATATGGACTGACCCTCACTCCCTCGATTTTGACGGAGTCAACATCATACGTACAATTCAGGCAGCTCCATATAGCCTACCACAATACAACACGATTGTGACGTCAACGCATATTGCGTTTAATTTACCCCACAAAAAAATTAAACAACTCAAACACACCTATGATATGTATTCTACATATAGAATGCTGCATTAAACAATTTCGTAAGGGGAAAAAACAAATAAAAAAATCAACCCCATAGTGGATTTTAAGTGATCAAGGGCTTAGCACGTTCCAATTCAGCCTATTCCTAAGGTTCCGCCAGTAGTGGGCACTCATGCAACATAAGCAATGAGGTACATCCGAGTGAACGAGACAGAGGGAAGTTAGTGAGTGAAGGGCATGACAATTTTGGACTGGAACGCAGCCATTGTTGGCATAGAAACAAATTATTCTCAGTCCCAGAACGTAACGTGTTGTCATCTCAAAATTATGGTAATTACGACATGGTGTGAGCGCAGCATCACTTCATAGACCACAATGCAACACAGTTGTGACGTCACAGTAGATCGTGCTTAATTTACCCCCACGCCACATAACTCAGTTATTTTGACATTTAACCACATACTTGTGGCTATACCTTAAGCTGACTGTTTACAGTTATACTTTATTGTATTGTTATCATTTTTGTTTGTGTAATTTTTTATATTTTCTCCAACAGCCCAAGCATGCAAACAGGCCAATAGAAAACTAACTCATAATTACATTTTGTCCAGGAATGCTCTGTTATAAATAATGATAAAGCATTAATTTGGTTAATGATCGAGCAAACTGAAGGTGTGTTTAGGGCTCATTAGATAATTCCAAAGTCCGCTAAGGCCTTGACAAGGACAGTGTCTTTCACATCGGTGAAGACTTTGCGGATGTTTTTGGTGTCCGTGGCGCAGGTGAAGTGAGAGTAGATTTGTTTGGAGTCCTTGGTCTCGTAGGAAACTGCGTTGTGTATATATAAACTTCTGATGAAATCCATGGCACTTTGAACGTCCCGACGTTTACCTGAAGATGGCATCAAACCACAGAGGTAAGGAAAGGAAGAGTCAATCAGGTATGACAAACAATAGATAATGCTGCCTTTCAATTTGATTGAATGTGCACCAAACTACCTTTAAATCCAGCAAAGTATGTTTTTAGATCTGAGAACTGAATCTTTTCAGCCAGGATGTCTATTTTGTTCAGAAACAGGATGACAGAGGAATTAGCAAACCACTTTGAGTGGATGGTCGTGTAGAACAGTGACAAGCTCTCTTCCATACGGTTCTGTAGCCAAAGAGAGGAGGAGTACAAAGATTAAGAGATTTATCAATTTTACACTGGAAGGACAGGAGAGATATTAGGAAGCATACATCCTTGTTATTCTCCTCCAGAAGTTGGTCGTACTCGCTGATGGAGGCTAGAAATATGAGCGATGTCACATTTTCAAAGCAATGGATCCACTTTTTTCTCTGTCCTCTCTGACCACCGACATCTACAATCCTGCAAAGACAGACGGACTAGAAATCAAGTTTAGTCCCATCAGCTTTTATATTTTATCTGGTGTGGTGAATTTGCACCAGGCCTAGATTTGTCCCTAAAATCTTTTCCTTATTCCTTTGTCACATTTCTTCTGAATTAGATGGCTTCTCATCTCTATTTTTGATTTACAGAAACACTAGGGACTAAACAAGGTAATTAACAAGACAGGTGAGACACAAGGGCAAACATTATGGCAACAGATGAACGAGACTAAGAAACTGAACTGGGAACATTGCAAAAAACGAACTCAAAGTCCAACCGAAGCACAACACTAACAAGGATCTGACGTGATATTGCCCCCCTTTCAAAATGGCATGTCCACGCGCTTTAAAACAACAACAAAACTCTTAACATAGGAAGGAGGGCGGGGGCTTAGGAGGAGGACGCAGAGCTGGCAGACGGGACAACCAAGGACGATAGAGAAGCCAGGGAGGAGCCAACGGTGGGAGGAGCCAAGGAGTAAATGATGGTGAGAAGAGCCAGCGAGTGACGCCAAACCAAGTTAGCAGGTTGAAGGCTCACGGTGGAGCCAATGGAGGGAGCAGCCATGGTGGAGCCTTGCATGAGAGGCAAGCCGGAACCAGGGGGATGACTGACAGTAGAGTTCTCAACGGGCCGGGTCTGCCCGTCAAACCCGACGGGACCCGCGGGTTTGGGCCGGGTTCGGGTCGAACATATAAGCAAATGACTCGGGTCGGGTCGGACCTCGGGCTTAATCTTTTCCGCTCAGTGAAAAAAAAAAATTAATGAAATTAAATGAAATTAATTAATCATCGCTGCTGTTCACCGTAAAGAAAGTCTGGCTGCTGCTTGCAACGTGCATTGCGGGGGCAGACCTGACGCCGATGCGTGTACGCCTTTAGCCTGGAGAAGAAGATGGGGTTGGTGAAAAGTAAACTTGCCGCAGGTGAATTCACCATCCCTACTGCAGGAGTGGGAAAATCAGAGGTCTGGAAAGAATTTGGAGTGGTGCTGGATTCTGATGGAAATTCTACAGGGTATGTGAAATGCTCAAAAGGTGCTGATGAAATATGACAGCAAAAAAACAGGGTCGTCCAGAAGATTTTTATTTGAGGCATATTTAGTAGCCTATATAGCCTATTTAAATATATTTAAAGTTTGTTTCAGTTGTTTGTATTGTTTGTAGGCTATTGTTTAAAGACGTGAACATTAAAGGTTGATTTGAATTCCCGTCTACTGGTCATGATAATAATTTTGTCAATGTATGAGAAAAAAAGGGGAAAAAAACAAAATCGGCGTCGGGCCGTGGGCCGGGTTCGGGCAGATAATTCATGTTGATGTGTCGGGTTACATCGGGTCCGGGCTTTAAAAGACACAGGCCGGGTCGGGTCGGGTTGTAATTTTCAGGCCCGTTGAGAACTCTAACTGACAGAGGTGGAGACCCAGGCGGAGCTGAAGAGACCAGGCGACACAGAAGGAGACCAAGGTAGATCCGCAGTGATGAGTTGACAAACTGTATAGCATTGTATAGCACAGAGAGAGAGTTAGGAGATGACCTCCTTGGCCATGACAGGGCAGGCAGAGAATTCAGAAATGGCCTCCTTGACCAATTCGAAACAGGCAGAGAGTTCAAAAACAGCCTTCTTGGCCGATATGATACTGGGAGAGAGTTCAAAAATTTCCTCCTTGTTTGATCCAGGACAGGCAGAGGAGATGGGAATAGGAGGCATGTTGGTAGCTAGGTGATGAAACAGGCTTGGTGCTAATCCTCCTCTATGTAATAACAGACTAGGCTTCTTTTGGCTCTGGATCTGGAGTGGGCTAAGGCTTCAATCTCTTTGTGGGGCTTCGCTAATTTTCAGTGGCGGGCTCGCGCTGCAAGTCTGCGGTGAGCTCTATCATGAGGTGCTCCATATGAGGAGTGGCTGCTGGTCAGCATGCGCTGCGGGTGCAAGCTCGTAGAATTTCCCTTGAGGGCTGTCTCCGGCCAGGCACGCCTTGGTCTTTGGATTCATACCTGCCTGGAAAAACATGCAGAGGCAGATGTAGTGCACGAAGGGGACCAGATCTAGGAACTTCAGCGTGGTGTGCACCTCGAGGGATAGATCCCGCTGGGAGAGGAGGAGGATCTGAACTGCTGCATTTTTTCAGGTCTGATCTTCTGTGAGCAATGGATTGCAAAAAATGGAAAAGTGCTGGATCTATTTGCAAGAAGTAACATCACAATAAATTCAAAATTACATTCTTTAAATAAATCTAGAAAAAACACAGGAAACAATCAAAATCACTGGAAACAGAACAACCAGAGATGAGATCTGACAAACAACAACTGAAAATGAGGGCTATACTGTATATACACTAAGAAACATAGATACTAAACAAGAATACTATTCTTGTCTAGTTTGTTTATAGTAACAAGAATACTATAAACAAACTAGAATAACGACTTTATTCGACTATTCCTTTTCTTCCTTGTGGGCCTGAGACGAGAGTTCAAGAGATTTCCACGACGCATGCGCGAGAACTGAACAAGAAGTATTAGAAGAAGAACGTCCTCTTCTCAGTTCTCGCGCATGCGTCGTGGAAATCTCTTGAACTCTCGTCTCAGGCCCACAAGGAAGAAAAGGAATAGTCGAATAAAGTCGTTATTTTTGTTTTTTTTCCCCGCACAAAAAGTATTCTCGTCGCTTGATAAACTTATAGTTGAGCCACTGTAGTCACATGAAATATTTAAACATTTTCTTCAATGACTTTCTGGGCCGTCAAGTTTCATTCCCTTAGGCAGCCTATGTAGCAGTGATCCACCTCTCAGATTTAATCAAAAATATCTTCATTTGTGTTCCGAAGATGAACGAAGGTCTTACGGGGTTGGTACAACATGGGGGTGAGTAATTAATGACTTAATTTTCATTTTTGGGTGAACTAACCCTTTAAAACAGGCCACAAAAATGACATTTTCAAATGGTTATAATAAATTAACTGTGGGGTATTTTGTGCTGAAACTTCACAAATACATTCTGGGGACAACCGAGACCAATATTACATCTTGTAAAAAGGGGCATAATAGGTGCCCTTTAAGTGAAAAAAAATTGACCTAAATAGGAACATAGAAGTATACTTAAAGTGCAAAAGTAATAAATAAATAGTAAACTATAAGTACGATGTTAA
>NW_027508953.1:0-2500 GCF_051911475.1 Siphateles boraxobius
AACTGAATGGCTTGTAACATACCAACAGTAACTAAAGGGGGCGGGTCTTTACTTGTCGGACATAGCAACAGTAACTAAAGGGGGCGGGTCTTTGCTTGTAGGACATAGCAACAGTAACTAAAGGGGGCGGGGCTTTGCTTGTCGGACATAGCAACAGTAACTAAAGGGGCGGGGCTTTGCTTGTCGGACATAGCAACAGTAACTAAAGGCGGTCGGGGCTTTGCTTGTCGGACATAGCAACAGTAACTAAAGGGGGCGGGGCTTTGCTTGTCGTACATAGCAACAGTAACTAAAGGGAGCGGGGCTTTGCTTGTCGGACATAGCAACAGTAACTAAAGGGGGCGGGACTTTGCTTGTCGGACATAGCAACAGTAACTAAAGGGGGCGGGGCTTTGCTTGTCGGACATGGCAACAGTAACTAAAGGGAGCGGGGCTTTGCTTGTCGGACATAGCAACAGTAACTAAAGGGGGCGGGGCTTTGCTTGTCGGACATAGCAACAGTAACTAAAGGGGGCGGGGCTTTGCTTGTCGGACAGCAACAGTAACTAAAGGGGGCGGGGCTTTGCTTGTCGGACATAGCAACAGTAACTAAAGGGAGCGGGGCTTTGCTTGTCGGACATAGCAACAGTAACTAAAGGGAGCGGGGCTTTGCTTGTCGGACATAGCAACAGTAACTAGGGATGCACCGATCCGCATTTTTTCACTTCCGATCCGATCCCGATACCTGAATTTGGATATCGGCCGATACCGATACTATTCCGATACCAGAGCTGTGTTTGCTTTAATATTATTATTATCATTATTGTTGATTTTATATGATGCTGCAATAAACTTCTCTCTACAGGCAAGTATGATATGTATGCATGTATGTCCCAAAAGGCAACTTGAGGTAAGTATAAGGTTAGAAACAAATAAGAGACAATAAGTGTAGGCACCAGCACCAAATCTGGTAAAACGTTACACATTGCTGTTTGTATTGTTGTAAAATACATTCATAAAAAACAAGATAACAAAAATCAAAAAGATAAATTATTTTATATATAGTCTAGCTACTATAAAATTAAGACATTTTTTTAATGTATAGCACAGCTGTTTATTGAGGCAGCAACATATGATAGATGGGACATTTAATAATCTTTCATTGCGCAAAAGTATTATGATTATGAAAGACTCCAATACAGTGCGGCACAAAGCGCTTATGCGCATCCCGAGCGCAGAATGATGCGCTTGAAGCAACATGGAGTCACAGCGCGCAGCGCGTCGAGTCCGCATTGAAAAGTTCAACGCACAAAGGAAAGACATATTGATGCGTAGTGTATTGTACAGTATCTATCTATGCAATAGTTTATTCAGCCTTTTCTTTTAACAGTTTTAAATTTCAGTTACTGTGTGCTTGAAGAACAATTATAGTGCTCTCCAGTGTTGTGATCTAACAGACACGCGTTAAAAACTAACATGATTAAGGTACAGCAAGTCCAGCAAGATAATCATTTTATCCGAAACCATAGAGCATTATCTACAGATCAAGTATAATAATAGTAATTGAATCATCTTGGAGAGTTTCATCGAGTTGACTGTCATCGAACGAGCCGCGCTGTTGAATGCTGAATGAAGAATGATTGACAGCCGCAGCAGAGGGAACAGTTTACGTGATCTTGAATTTAATGACTTAAATATTCATTTCTATCTCACATTATACTATAGAATGGCTTCAGAACACTTATAATATAGTGCACGAACACTTAATGGTGCTTTATAATACTTTTGTGGGGCTTAACAATAACACAATAGTAAACACACAATATCGGATTTAGATCGGCCTCGTCTGACCGATACCCGATCCGGCAAAAATGGCTGTATCGGAGCCGATACCGATACTGGATCGGATCGGCCCCATCCCTAACAGTAACTAAAGGGGGCGGGGCTTTGCTTGTCGGACATAGCAACTGTAACTAAAGGGTGCGGAGCTTTGCGAACAGTCAAATGCCTGTATCCACTTTTGTCTCCTTAAACGCTCGTTTTTTTGGGGTCGACAGCTCATAAAAATGTATTTGTTTTTTTTTTACCTTGTTTGCTGTACACCTTGTCACATACAAGGTGTGAATCAGAGTTACAAGTTCCCCAGGCACATGTTTTACCATGTTTGTAGCATAAACACCATCAAAACGGTGAGAGCTTCGGATCTTACAATGTTTCTCTATGGCGCTGAAACCTAAAGATGTTCAAGTTCCCCGTGCAAATGATACTGAACTACCATTGGCTCATTTGTGATCGAGGGGCGGGGCTTACAATAGGTCAGCTGTAGATGTGAGCAGGTGTGTAATGCTTATGGATTTGATTGACAGGTGGACGCTGCCGTGACCCCTGAGGAACGTCACCTGTCTAAGATGCAGCAGAACGGCTATGAGAACCCCACCTACAAGTTCTTCGAGCAGATCCACAACTGATGGCGTAATTTACCCCCACCCGAACCCTCCTCATCTCCAGACGCTGCAGAGGA
>NW_027508953.1:7500-82500 GCF_051911475.1 Siphateles boraxobius
GGGTGTCAAACACAAGGTTAGACGTGAAATTGTTCTTTATCTTGTTTGTTTCGAATGGAAATGAGGATATAATTGTTATGTTTGTGTACATAAACTCTTGTATGTGTTTTAAACAACAGTAGCGCTTTACTGCGCGTGAGGTCAATGTTATCAAACGAGTCACTGGTGTTAATGAACGTTTAAAAACTCAAAATTTGAATTAATATGATAATCAGGCGTTAATTAAACATCAGCGAGAGAGATTAGTCAAAATCCCCTGATTATTTAACATAAGTACCTTGTAGTATCATGTAAATAATGATTTGTGAAATTAGAACAAATATGTAGAAGAGAAAAAAAACATGCTTTTGTAAATCATGTTTATGACACTAAAATGTGAAATTATGGCATCATAAATCATGATTATAACAGTGTGCAATTATGTCGTCTTTCTCAAAGCATGATTTTTATGTCTAATGTAGCCATAATGGGATTCACACGGGTATCAAAAAGTATTAAAACCAAAACCGCATTCATTTTTATTTATTACATTTGATGTGTTTGTAATGTTAGTCAATATGTCGTAATCGCACTTTAACAATGGTTTATTTATTTAGGATATGTAATTTGTTTTAATATTCTTAAGAATGAAAAGTCCTTTGAAAAGGGTGTATTTTTTGTCATTATATAATCAGTGGCATTAAATGGTTTTAAAGGGATAATTCACCCAAAAATGATCCCATAATTTACTCAACCTCCATATAATCCATATTTATAACTTTATAAACTATAATTCATGGGATTTTAGGTGAACTATTTCTTTAAGTTGACAATAATACGGTTAATGGCGATTATTTCCGGGACAATAAACTGCCCAATGAAGAGCATTTGTGGTGATGGATGTGTGTGTGCTTCTGTCAGTGATTCTCCGTGTGTGTTTGTCCCTCCGGCAGCGTCATGGCTCTTCATCGGCTCTTCCGGCTGTCGTCTCTGTTGCGTTCGGCCGTCAGTGTGTCGCTGCGCAGGAACATCGGTCTCTCCGCTGTGCTCTTCAACAAAGCCAGAGACCTCGATCCCGTGCAGAAGCTGTTCCTGGACAAGATCCGCGAGTACAACTCCAAGAGCAAGTGTGTTGATGCAGCTGATACTCACTCACTCACTCACTCACTCACTCACTCACTGACACACTCACTGACACACTCACTCACTCACTCACTGACACACTCACTCACTCACTCACTCACTGACTCACTCACTGACTCTCACACACACTCACTCACTCACTCACACACTCACTCACTCACTCACTCACTCACTCACTGACACACTCACTCACTTACTCACTCACTGACACACTCACTGACACACTCACTCACTGACTGACTCACTCACTCACTGACTCACTCACTCACTGACTCACTCACTGACTCACTCACTGACTCACTCACTGACTCACTCACTGACACACTCACTCACTCACTCACTGACTCACTCACTCACTGACTCTCACACACACTCACTCACTCACTGACACACTGACACACTCACTCACTGACTCTCACACTCACTCACTGACTCTCACACTCACTCACTCACTCACTCACTCACTCACACACTCACTCACTCACTGACACACTCACTCACTGACACACTCACTCACTGACTGACTCACTCACTGACTCACTCACTGACTCACACACACACTCACTCACTGACTGACTCACTCACTGACTCACTCACTGACTCACTCACTGACTCACTCACTGACTCACTCACTGACTCACTCACTGACTCACTCACTGACTCACTCACTGACTCACTCACTGACTCACTCACTGACTCACTCACTGACTCACTCACTGACTCACTCACTGACTCACTCACTCACTCACTCACTCACTCACTCACACTCACACACTCACTCACTCACACACTCACTCACTCACTCACTCACTGACTGACACTCACTCACTCACTCACTCACTCACTGACTGACACACTCACACACTCACTCACTCTAACACTCACTCTAACACTCACTCTAACACTCACTCTAACACTCACTCTAACACTCACTCTAACACTCACTCTAACACTCACTCTAACACTCACTCTAACACTCACTCTAACACTCACTCTAACACTCACTCACTCTAACACTCACTCTAACACTCACTCTAACACTCACTCTAACACTCACTCTAACACTCACTCTAACACTCACTCTAACACTCACTCTAACACTCACTCTAACACTCACTCTAACACTCACTCTAACACTCACTGACTCACTCACTGACTCACTCACTCACTCACTGACTCACTCACTGACTCACTCACTGACTCACTCACTGACTCACTCACTGACTCACTCACTGACTCACTCACTGACTCACTCACTGACTCACTCACTGACTCACTCACTGACTCACTCACTGACTCACTCACTGACTCACTCACTGATTCACTCACTCACTGACTCACTCACTGACTCACTCACTGACTCACTCACACACTCACTCACTCACTCACTCACTCACTCACTCACTGACTCACTCACTGACTCACTCACTCACTCACTCACTCACTGACTGACTCACTCACTCACTGACTGACACACTCACTGACTCACTGACTGACTCACTGACTCACTCACTCACTCACTCACTCACTCACTCACTCACTCACTCACACACTCACTGACTCACTCACTCACTCACTCACACACTCACTGACCCACTGACTGACTGACTCACTCACTCACTCACTCACTCACTCACTGACTCCTCACACTCGCTCGGTCTCTCACTCACTCACTCCCTCTCACACACACACTCTCACACACACACACACACACACACACACACACACACACACACACACACACACACACACACACACACACACACACACACACTCTCACTCACACACTTTCTCTCTCTGTCTCTCTCACTCACACACACACTTTCTCTCTCTGTCTCTCTCAAATTCAAATGAGCTTTATTAACTTGTCTTGTACAGTATTGCCAAAGCATTGGTCATTACATAAGCAATGAACAAATAATCAATAAATCAATCAGCAAACATATGCATGAATACATTTTTATAAACAAGACATAACAAGAAAAATATTTTTTCTATTCTGAGTTTTCTCCCAAAATATGATTGATTTTTTCTGATTTTGGTAATGCCATAAAACTTAAGTTGTTTGAGTGTAGTGAGATATGTCTCTCGGACTCAGGTCCTCAGGCGGTGTGGTTGAAGCGGGTCCAGCCTATCAGAAGAACCTGACGGATGAGATCACGAAACTCCAGCGCCTGTACGGAGGAGGAGATCTGACCCAGTTCCCCCAGTTCAAGTTCCCCGGTGAGCCCATCAAATCAACACACAACGTCTGAGTTAGTGCAACCATAAGTTCCTGCCCGGACCCTTGTATAGCGAAAAGCGCTTTATAAATGTAACTAATTATTATTAACTTAGTTCATAGAACTATCCGGTGCGAAAGCCTCTATTCAAATTTAACATGAAAAATAAAAGATATGAGTTTTGATCCTTAATGTAAGGTGATATTGTTACAGTACTGAGCAATAGTGATGGGAGAAACGAAGCTTTTCGAATCTGAATCATCCCAAAATGAATCGCCGCTCTGAATCGTTTGAATCGCTACACTGGTGACCCCTGCTGGTCAGAACAGTGGAAAACATGCATAAAAACACCTTTACAGTGCAGTTTTATTCAAAACATTTTGATTTATTTTAGTTTTAACATTTTATTTATATCTATTAAATTAACAAGTCATCTAATTACTGTTAAATATGAAGTGTCTCTCTAAAAGATGTGATATTTTATTAAATGATTGGGTTTGTTTTATGGAGCGCTTGGTTAATCAGACCAGTTCAAGAATTTAATTACAACTCTTCCTTTATTTATTATGTGAATGTCATTAAATGTGTACAAAATTGATCAGAGATCAGGAAAAATATACCATATACTTGCTTCAAAAATCTTTTTATTATTAGATACAATTATTGTGTTAACTTAATTTCATTCTCCTTATTAAATGTTAAATGTAATAACAGTGATCATGAAATAATTAGTTTAGACCCATGATGATTGAGTCTAGTTTGATGCGTCAGATGATTTGGATGAATGAAATGTTCGAGGTTTAATGTTCACTGGTTTAGTTGGGCTGGTGGTTAAACTAGCCGTTAGCTTGTTTAATGACACATTTGTTGTTGTTTCCTCAGAACCCAAACTGGAGGAGGTTCTGCCCAAATGATCAACATCTGTCTGTGCTGCTGAAAATCTCTAAACAATATTTAATAAACAAACTTGTTCAAAACTCATTTTGTGTCTGTGATTTTTGAATCGCTCTCCTGAACATTCATGTTAGTTGAAATGCTTCTAAAGATTTTCTTCACTATTTTTTATATTCTACAGCCCTTAAGGTATGGGTCACCCAGACATGAAAACTGTCTTCATGTCCTCATCCGCAGGTCAACTTACTCATTAAAATGTTAGCAGTAAATGTTACAATAACCATTTAAATCCCCCTGTGGTGAAAATCCAGCTTTTAATATTGTTTATATGTCTATGTTGTGTTTTTAATATGCTTTAAGACAAACCATGTGTAAATTCATAAGTCGACAGCATTGCTGAGTATTTTCTACTTAAAACTGCAGTGAACCAAAGACAGTCTCAAACTACCTTGTAACCAATCAGATCAACGTGTGATCGTCAACGAGTAGATCTCGGAGTGAGTGAGTGGAGGTGGGGCTCATTTGCATATTCATAGAACCGCACATACTAAATGAGGTAAGGGTGTCGAATTACATTCAAATATTTTAAGGCATTAAGAATTTTTTTTCAAGGAAAAAACATTAAAATATGTAATTTTGGTGATCAAATATGAGTTTTAAAGGGATACAATGGACAACAGAGTCAATACATTTAGTACATTAATTAAAAACCATTGGAGTCAAAAGTTGGTCTGTCTTAACAGATATGAATAAATTAGCACTGAAAATCTATTTATGTACAAAATGAATAGGATTTGTTTCTTAAAGCGTCATGTGTGGAATGGAAAACTTGAGAGGTGATATTTGTAAGTTAAGATGCTAGACTGTCAGTTGAACAACAATATAAATCACTGAATAATGATGTAATGTTTTAAAACTATATCTAATCCTATGAAAATGGACTTTCTGTTTTTCATAGGACTAGATATAAAATATACTTCATGATACCATGATTTTGTTTGGTGTTCATAAAAGAATGTCATAAACGTTTTCAAAGTAACAACACAGTCACACTTGTTAGTGCAGGTTTAATGCCAAGAGCAAATATTGATCTCATTCTGTTACATGCAGAGAATAAAGTTCATCTTGTACATGGCAAATAATTCTCACCAGTCAATCTGATTAATACTGTTCAGAACTGGCACTACAGTAGAGGCAGCTGCGCTAGAAAACTCTGGAATGTAATGAAACTGCTGTTATGAATCACAGTCGGAAACATGCGCGTTCATCGTGTGCGTGTGTTGGTGTTTATCCCTGAAGGCTGTGGTTCCACACGATCCTCCCGTCGTCTCGGAGCTTCACGCCACCGCTGGACACCAGCTCTAGGGCTGCTGGGAAGGCTCGATGCTCCGCCTCCCTGATGCGCTCTGATAGGCTGTCTTCACTGTCAGTCACCAGGATGGGAACCGTTTCCTGAACCACGATCGCCCCGGCGTCCACTTCCTCCTGTCAGAACAAAACTACAGGATTATTATTGTGAAGAAAGAAAAAAAAACTTCACTTAACTACAGGGTTATTAGGAATAAAAAAAATAAAACTCAAAACTACAGGGTTATTATTAAAAAAAATACTTTTCTCAAAACTACAGGGTTATTATTGTGAAAAAACCCTCTCTCAAAACTACAGGGTTATTATTGTGAAAAAACCCCTTTCTCAAAACTACAGGGTTATTATTGTGAAAAAAAAACCCTCTCTCAAAACTACAGGGTTATTATTGTGAAAAAACCCCTTTCTCAAAACTACAGGGTTATTATTGTGAAAAAAACCCTTTCTCAAAACTACAGGGTAATTATTATGAAAAAAATCTTCTCAAAACTACAGGGTTATTATTGCGAAAAAACCCTCAAAACTACAGGGTTATTCTTAAAAAATCTTTTCTCAAAACTACAAGGTTATTATGAATTAAAAAAACACTATTCTCAAAACTACAGGGTTATTATGAATTTAAAAAAAATACTATTCTCTAAACTACAGGGTTATTATGAGAAAAACCTTTTCTCAAAACTACAGGGTTATTATTAGGAATAAAAAAAATACTATTCTCAAAACTACATGTAATTATTGTGAAAAAAACCTTTTCTCAAAACTACAGGGTTATTATGAATTAAAAAAAATTCTCAAAACTACGGGGTTATTATGAATTAAAAAAATACTATTCTCAAAACTACAGGGTTATTATGAGAAAAACCTTTTCTCAAAACTACAGGGTTATTATAAGGAATAAAAAACCTTTTCTCAAAACCACAGGATTATGAAAAAAAAAAATTCTATTCTCAAAACTACAGGGTTATTATTAGGAATAAAAAAAATACTATTCTCAAAACTACAGGGTTATTATGAAAAAAATCTTCTCTCAAAACTAAAGGGTTATTATGAAAAAAATACTATTCTCAAAACTACAGGGTTATTATGAATTAAAAAAAAATACTATTCTCAAAACTACAGGGTTATTATTAGGAATAAAAAATACTATTCTCAAAACTACAGGGTTATTATTAGGAATAAAAAAAATACTATTCTCAAAACTACAGGGTTATTATGAAAAAAATCTTCTCTCAAAACTAAAGGGTTATTATGAAAAAAATACTATTCTCAAAACTACAGGGTTATTATGAATTAAAAAAAAAATACTATTCTCAAAACTACAGGGTTATTGCGAAAAAAACTCAAAACTACAGGGTTATTATTAGGTATAAAAAATATACTATTCTCAAAACTACATGTTATTATTGTGAAAAAAAACTTTTCTCAAAACTACAGGGTTATTAATAGGAATAAAAATGAATATTTGTTTTGGAAATAAAAAGACAAAAATGTAAGATCCTACAAATAATGTAGCGACTGATTGAATCTGCATTAATTCTTGGGATTGTGAGATTACAAAATCCTGAGTATATTCTGCTTAAACTGGATGTGGAATGCTGGTTTGTGTGAAAAGCGTACCGCCACGAAGTGAACGGTGCATCCGGTGAGCCGAACGCCGGCCTGGAGCGCCTGTTTCTGAGCGTTCACTCCCTTAAAGGACGGCAGCAGCGACGGGTGGATGTTCAGCATCTTCCCTGAGACACGGAGAAACCACAAACACAGTTAGTGCTGGAGCAAATACACAACCAGCTTAAAGAGGAAAAAACTACAAACACACAGGTAGTGCTGGAGCAAATACACAACCAGTTTAAAGAGGAAAAACTACAAACACACAGTTAGTGCTGGAGCAAATACACAACCAGCTTAAAGAGGAAAAACTACGAACACACAGTCAGTGCTGGAGCAAATACACAACCAGTTTAAAGAGGAAAAACTACAAACGCACAGTCAGTGCTGGAGCAAATACACAACCAGCTTAAAGAGGAAAAAACTACAAACACACAGGTAGTGCTGGAGCAAATACACAACCAGCTTAAAGAGGAAAAAACTACAAACACACAGTCAGTGCTGGAGCAAATACACAACCAGTTTAAAGAGGAAAAACTACAAACACACATGTAGTGCTAGAGCAAATACACAACCAGCTTAAAAAGGAAAAAACTACAAACACACAGTTAGTGCTGGAGCAAATACACAACCAGCTTAAAGAGGAAAAAACTACAAACACACAGTCAGTACTGGAGCAAATACACAACCAGTTTAAAAAGGAAAAACTACAAACACACAGTCAGTGCTGGAGCAAATACACAACCAGTTTAAAGAGGAAAAACTACAAACACACAGTCAGTGCTGGAGCAAATACACAACCAGCTTAAAGAGGAAAAACTACAAACACACAGGTAGTGCTGGAGCAAATACACAACCAGTTTAAAAAGGAAAAACTACAAACACACAGTCAGTGCTGGAGCAAATACACAACCAGTTTAAAGAGGAAAAACTACAAACACACAGTCAGTGCTGGAGCAAATACACAACCAGCTTAAAGAGGAAAAACTACAAACACACAGGTAGTGCTAGAGCAAATACACAACCAGTTTAAAGAGGAAAAACTACAAACACACAGGTAGTGCTGGAGCAAATACACAACCAGTTTAAAAAGGAAAAACTACAAACACACAGTCAGTGCTGGAGCAAATACACAACCAGTTTAAAGAGGAAAAACTACAAACACACAGTCAGTGCTGGAGCAAATACACAACCAGCTTAAAGAGGAAAAACTACAAACACACAGGTAGTGCTAGAGCAAATACACAACCAGATTAAAGAGGAAAAAACTACAACCACACAGTCAGTGCTGGAGCAAATACACAACCAGCTTAAAGAGGAAAAACTACAAACACACATGTAGTGCTAGAGCAAATACACAACCAGCTTAAAGAGGAAAAACTACAAACACACATGTAGTGCTAGAGCAAATACACAACCAGCTTAAAGAGGAAAAACTACAAACACACAGGTAGTGCTAGAGCAAATACACAACCAGATTAAAGAGGAAAAAACTACAACCACACAGTCAGTGCTGGAGCAAATACACAACCAGTTTAAAGAGGAAAAACTACAAACACACAGGTAGTGCTAGAGCAAATACACAACCAGCTTAAAGAGGAAAAAACTACAAACACACAGTTAGTGCTGGAGCAAATACACAACCAGCTTAAAGAGGAAAAAACTACAAACACACATGTAGTGCTAGAGCAAATACACAACCAGCTTAAAAAGGAAAAAACTACAAACACACAGTTAGTGCTAGAGCAAATACACAACCAGCTTAAAGAGGAAAAAACTACAAACACACAGTCAGTACTGGAGCAAATACACAACCAGTTTAAAAAGGAAAAACTACAAACACACAGTCAGTGCTGGAGCAAATACACAACCAGTTTAAAGAGGAAAAACTACAAACACACAGTCAGTACTGGAGCAAATACACAACCAGCTTAAAGAGGAAAAACTACAAACACACAGGTAGTGCTAGAGCAAATACACAACCAGTTTAAAGAGGAAAAACTACAAACACACAGGTAGTGCTGGAGCAAATACACAACCAGTTTAAAGAGGAAAAACTACAAACACACAGTCAGTACTGGAGCAAATACACAACCAGCTTAAAGAGGAAAAACTACAAACACACAGGTAGTGCTAGAGCAAATACACAACCAGTTTAAAGAGGAAAAAACTACAAACACACAGTCAGTACTGGAGCAAATACACAACCAGCTTAAAGAGGAAAAACTACAAACACACAGTCAGTGCTGGAGCAAATACAAAACCAGTTTAAAGAGGAAAAACTACAAACACACAGGTAGTGCTAGAGCAAATACACAACCAGTTTAAAAAGGAAAAACTACAACCACACAGTTAGTGCTAGAGCAAATACACAACCAGTTTAAAGAGGAAAAACTACAAACACACAGTCAGTGCTGGAGCAAATACACAACCAGATTAAAGAGGAAAAACTACAAACACACAATCAGTGCTGGAGCAAATACACAACCAGCTTAAAGAGGAAAAACTACAAACACACAAGTAGTGCTAGAGAAAATACACAACCAGCTTAAAGAGGAAAAACTACAAACACACAGTCAGTGCTAGAGCAAATACACAACCAGCTTAAAGAGAAAAAACTACAAACACACAGTTAGTGCTGGAGCAAATACACAACCAGTTTAAAGAGGAAAAACTACAAACACACAGTTAGTGCTGGAGCAAATACACAACCAGCTTAAAGAGGAAAAACTACAAACACACAAGTAGTGCTAGAGCAAATACACAACCAGCTTAAAGAGGAAAAACTACAAACACACAGTCAGTGCTAGAGCAAATACACAACCAGCTTAAAGAGAAAAAACTACAAACACACAGTTAGTGCTGGAGCAAATACACAACCAGTTTAAAGAGGAAAAACTACAAACACACAGTTAGTGCTGGAGCAAATACACAACCAGCTTAAAGAGGAAAAACTACAAACACACAGTCAGTGCTGGAGCAAATACACAACCAGCTTAAAGAGGAAAAACTACAAACACACAGGTAGTGCTGGAGCAAATACACAACCAGCTTAAAGAGGAAAAACTACAAACACACAGGTAGTGCTAGAGCAAATACACAACCAGTTTAAAGAGGAAAAAACTACAAACACACAGTCAGTACTGGAGCAAATACACAACCAGCTTAAAGAGGAAAAACTACAATCACACAGTCAGTGCTGGAGCAAATACACAACCAGTTTAAAGAGGAAAAACTACAAACACACAGGTAGTGCTAGAGCAAATACACAACCAGTTTAAAGAGGAAAAAACTACAAACACACAGGTAGTGCTAGAGCAAATACACAACCAGTTTAAAGAGGAAAAACTACAAACACACAGTCAGTGCTGGAGCAAATACACAACCAGCTTAAAGAGGAAAAACTACAAACACACAGGTAGTGCTAGAGCAAATACACAACCAGTTTAAAGAGGAAAAACTACAAACACACAGGTAGTGCTGGAGCAAATACACAACCAGCTTAAAGAGGAAAAACTACAAACACACAGGTAGTGCTGGAGCAAATACACAACCAGCTTAAAGAGGAAAAACTACAAACACACAGTCAGTACTGGAGCAAATACACAACCAGCTTAAAGAGGAAAAACTACAAACACACAGTCAGTGCTGGAGCAAATACACAACCAGCTTAAAGAGGAAAAAACTACAAACACACAGTCAGTGCTGGAGCAAATACACAACCAGCTTAAAGAGGAAAAACTACAAACACACAGTCAGTGCTGGAGCAAATACACAACCAGTTTAAAGAGGAAAAACTACAAACACACAGGTAGTGCTAGAGCAAATACACAACCAGTTTAAAGAGGAAAAAACTACAAACACACAGGTAGTGCTAGAGCAAATACACAACCAGCTTAAAGAGGAAAAACTACAAACACACAGTTAGTGCTAGAGCAAATACACAACCAGCTTAAAGAGGAAAAACTACAAACACACAGTCAGTGCTGGAGCAAATACACAACCAGTTTAAAGAGGAAAAACTACAAACACACAGGTAGTGCTAGAGCAAATACACAACCAGATTAAAGAGGAAAAACTACAAACACACAGTTAGTGCTGGAGCAAATACACAACCAGCTTAAAGAGGAAAAACTACAAACACACAGTCAGTGCTGGAGCAAATACACAACCAGTTTAAAGAGGAAAAAACTACAAACACACAGGTAGTGCTAGAGCAAATACACAACCAGATTAAAGAGGAAAAACTACAAACACACAGTCAGTGCTGGAGCAAATACACAACCAGTTTAAAGAGGAAAAAACTACAAACACACAGGTAGTGCTGGAGCAAATACACAACCAGCTTAAAGAGGAAAAACTACAAACACACAGGTAGTGCTAGAGCAAATACACAACCAGATTAAAGAGGAAAAACTACAAACACACAGTTAGTGCTAGAGCAAATACACAACCAGCTTAAAGAGGAAAAACTACAAACACACAGTCAGTGCTGGAGCAAATACACAACCAGTTTAAAGAGGAAAAACTACAAACACACAGGTAGTGCTAGAGCAAATACACAACCAGATTAAAGAGGAAAAACTACAAACACACAGTTAGTGCTGGAGCAAATACACAACCAGCTTAAAGAGGAAAAACTACAAACACACAGTCAGTGCTGGAGCAAATACACAACCAGTTTAAAGAGGAAAAAACTACAAACACACAGGTAGTGCTAGAGCAAATACACAACCAGATTAAAGAGGAAAAACTACAAACACACAGTCAGTGCTGGAGCAAATACACAACCAGTTTAAAGAGGAAAAAACTACAAACACACAGGTAGTGCTAGAGCAAATACACAACCAGATTAAAGAGGAAAAACTACAAACACACAGTTAGTGCTAGAGCAAATACACAACCAGCTTAAAGAGGAAAAACTACAAACACACAGTTAGTGCTAGAGCAAATACACAACCAGCTTAAAGAGGAAAAACTACAAACACACAGTCAGTGCTAGAGCAAATACACAACCAGTTTAAAGAGGAAAAAACTACAAACACACAGTTAGTGCTAGAGCAAATACACAACCAGATTAAAGAGGAAAAACTACAAACACACAGTTAGTGCTAGAGCAAATACACAACCAGCTTAAAGAGGAAAAACTACAAACACACAGTCAGTGCTGGAGCAAATACACAACCAGTTTAAAGAGGAAAAACTACAAACACACAGGTAGTGCTAGAGCAAATACACAACCAGATTAAAGAGGAAAAACTACAAACACACAGTTAGTGCTAGAGCAAATACACAACCAGCTTAAAGAGGAAAAACTACAAACACACAGTCAGTGCTAGAGCAAATACACAACCAGCTTAAAGAGGAAAAACTACAAACACACAGGTAGTGCTAGAGCAAATACACAACCAGATTAAAGAGGAAAAACTACAAACACACAGTTAGTGCTAGAGCAAATACACAACCAGCTTAAAGAGGAAAAACTACAAACACACAGTCAGTGCTAGAGCAAATACACAACCAGTTTAAAGAGGAAAAAACTACAAACACACAGGTAGTGCTAGAGCAAATACACAACCAGTTTAAAGAGGAAAAACTACAAACACACAGTCAGTGCTGGAGCAAATACACAACCAGCTTAAAGAGGAAAAACTACAAACACACAGGTAGTGCTGGAGCAAATACACAACCAGCTTAAAGAGGAAAAACTACAAACACACAGGTAGTGCTGGAGCAAATACACAACCAGCTTAAAGAGGAAAAACTACAAACACACAGTCAGTGCTAGAGCAAATACACAACCAGCTTAAAGAGGAAAAACTACAAACACACAGGTAGTGCTAGAGCAAATACACAACCAGATTAAAGAGGAAAAACTACAAACACACAGTTAGTGCTAGAGCAAATACACAACCAGCTTGAAGAGGAAAAACTACAAACACACAGTCAGTGCTAGAGCAAATACACAACCAGTTTAAAGAGGAAAAAACTACAAACACACAGGTAGTGCTAGAGCAAATACACAACCAGCTTAAAGAGGAAAAACTACAAACACACAGGTAGTGCTAGAGCAAATACACAACCAGTTTAAAGAGGAAAAACTACAAACACACAGTCAGTGCTGGAGCAAATACACAACCAGCTTAAAGAGGAAAAACTACAAACACACAGGTAGTGCTGGAGCAAATACACAACCAGCTTAAAGAGGAAAAACTACAAACACACAGTTAGTGCTGGAGCAAATACACAACCAGCTTAAAGAGGAAAAACTACAAACACACAGGTAGTGCTGGAGCAAATACACAACCAGCTTAAAGAGGAAAAACTACAAACACACAGTTAGTGCTGGAGCAAATACACAACCAGCTTAAAGAGGAAAAACTACAAACACACAGGTAGTGCTGGAGCAAATACACAACCAGCTTAAAGAGGAAAAACTACAAACACACAGTTAGTGCTGGAGCAAATACACAACCAGCTTAAAGAGGAAAAACAACAAACACACAGGTAGTGCTGGAGCAAATACACAACCAGCTTAAAGAGGAAAAACTACAAACACACAGGTAGTGCTGGAGCAAATACACAACCAGCTTAAAGAGGAAAAACTACAAACACACAGTTAGTGCTGGAGCAAATACACAACCAGTTTAAAGAGGAAAAACTACAAACACACAGTTAGTGCTGGAGCAAATACACAACCAGTTTAAAGAGGAAAAAACTACATTTCAGAAATATTCCACATATTTTTAGCATTATTACCATTTTATTCCTGTCCTCAGCAGTGTTATTTTAATATCACTGAGATACTATTCGTCTTTTTTAAATATTTTGAATTAGTTTTTATTTTTGTTTCATTCAAGTGTTTTTAAATATGCCCAAACTGTTTTTATTTCAATTTGATCAAATTTTATTAAAATAAAACTATTTGGACATCTTTTTAAAAAATTACAAGTACAAATAATTTTAATTTGAGTTATTTTAGTACATCAAGTTACTGTAAAATTTAATAGCAGTAACTTTTTCAAGTTAAATAAAATTAGTTAAATTTTATTTAGTTTATTTTCTTTCAAGTAATAAAACAAAGTGATTCTAGGATGTTTTAGTTTGAGTCACTCTAAAACATTAAATCAAATCATGCTGAATCAAATATGCTGATATTTCAATGGACAAAAAGTATTGCTGAGTAAGATGATATTTAAATGCTTAGTTTTATGATCAAAGCTCTGTAGTTTTAAAACATATAATGCAATGCAATACAATGTTGATTGAGAGATGAACAAATAAACCTTCTTCAAAAGCCTGAAGATCATATTTGAAACTCATGATTTTTCTAATAAATGATATCTGGATAATCAAGTAAACCTGAGCTGCAAGTTCATCTAGAAATATTACCAACCATTTCAAAGTTATAGTGTTTACTTTAAACTGAATCTGTGCAGCTTCACGTGTTTTTGCTGTGAAATCTGCACTGATTTAATATTTTTTAATTTTTATGCATTTGGCAGACGCTTTTATCCAAAGAGACATTGCATTTCAAGGTACACATTTACATTCTTATCAGTTCTTGCTTTCCCTGGGAATCGAATCGAAACCTTAGCGTTGCAATCGCCAACGCTCTACTGTCTGAGCTACAGGAAAGCACTCGAGCCAGTGGCGCCCCCTGGTGTTGATGTTCACACACTCACCGCTCCACTTTCTGACGAAGGGTCCCGTGAGGATCCGCATGAAACCCGCCAGACACACCAGCTCCACCCCGAACTCCTCCAGGACCCGGTCTATGGTGCCGTCGAACTCGGCTCTGCTGCCGTACTGCTTATGATCCACGACCTGACAGACCAACAACATCCAGAACCAACAGAGCTGTCAGTGATGAGAATATCAGAATAATATACGTTTACATTTATGCATTTGGCAGACGCTTTTATCCAAAGCGACTTGCATTGTAAAATGTGTACCGGTACATTGAAATACATTCCTTTCCTGGGGAATCGAACCCATGACCTTGGCGTTGCAAGCGCCAACGCTCTACTGTTTGAGCTACAGGAAAACTTTAAATATAAGTTTTAACGATGTGGAAGTTGACAGTATCGAGCATGTCAGAAACACAAGAGAAAAAGTCTGAATTGCAAGTTATAAACTCGGAGTTACAATAAATAGTCAGAATTGTGAGATAAAAAGTTGCAATTTTTTTTTGTGGGGGAATAAACAGATATTTTTAAAATACTATTAATTCAATATATATTAAATATAGTCAATACTATTCAATAAACCAGAGGTGCAACCGAAGCGTTGTGTATCTCCGAGCGATGTTTCGTTTCTAAATGAATCAGCGTTTCTGAACGAATCAATTATTCATTCATAAAGAGAGTCGCTTGCTTCGTTCCTGAATGAATCAGCGGTTTGAACAAACTGGTTGAGTGAATAACTCAATGACTCACTCATTAAAACCAACTGGCAGTTGTGTCTTTAAATTATCATATATATATATATATATATATATATATATGCAATTGTAGCTTGCAAAACTGATTTTGTGGACTGTTTTCATTTCTATGAAACCCATTTCTGCCCCATAATAAATTAAAAAAGAATCATGCTTTGGTAAATCAATTAATGACATAAAATTTCAAAATTATGAGATCAAAACTCAATGATGACATACTTATAATTCTAAAATACAAAGTCAATTAAGACTTTGTAAATTCATGACTTTTTATGAGATAGTATGTCATAATTTTGATCATTAGGACTTTTTAAATCATTATTGTGAGAAAAAGTCAAAAGTATGAGATAAAACGTAAATTATGACAAAGTCAAAATGTATATACTATCTCATAATTGACATTTTATCTCATAATTATGAGATAATATGTCATCATGACTTCAAAATGTATATACCATCTCATAATTATGAGATAAAAGTAAAGTAAAAAAAATGAGAAAAATTAATAATTATGACTTAATATGTCATCATGACTTCAACATTTATATACTAATTCATAATTTTGAATTTTTCTCATAACAATTTTTTACTTTTTATCTCATAATTATGAGATAGTATGTCATCATGACTTCAAAATGTATATACTAAGTCATTACATTAAAAAGTAAATTATAATATTAAAAAGTCATAATGATAATGCTAAAAAGTCATAACTGGCTTTTTATGTTATGTAATAATTATTACTTAGTAATAGTAAAAATTGCACTTACAAAAGGTATAAACCCCCGGAAATCAATTTTAGGTGGCAAATATCAACCTTACTGAAAAAGTTAATTTCGTCACTGACGTGAACTGAAAATATGAAGAATATTAAAATCTTCATGAGTCAGCACAAAAACACACTCAACAAATTATCGTCTATAACTATCGTTTTCGACAAAATCACAAAAAACATTGAACTACAGTTTTGTGTGAATATCGCACACCTCTAAACTAAGATTAAAAGTGTGGCTCGTTCTTTTTTTTAATTTTTTTATTTTTCTCAGACAAACCCGCGTTTGAATGCCGGCCATAGACGCCCTCTTTAACCCCATGACGCCCGGTCTGTTGGAGATGACCACCACGATCTCCGCCGAGCTCGAGGGTTTCTTCGCCTGCTCCATCAGCGCCTGCAGGTTCGTTCCTGTCACACACACACACACACACACACACACACACACCTTTATTTATATAGCACTATTAAAACAACACTAGTTGACCAATGTGCTTTACATCACCGAAAAGTAGAAAAAATTAATACAATAGTAATAGAACAAAAAAACAAAACAAAAATTAATTATATTTATATATATAAATTCCATCAAAAAGACGAATTGGCCATGGCAAACTTATGTCTTTAGTTGTAAAGTTGTACTTTAAAAACATGTACACAGTCAGCATCCTGACATGGATGCATATCCAGCATATCTGTCATGTGATCAGCAGTGTTAGGTGTAACCCATTACAAGTAACTTGAGTTATGTAATCAGATTACTTTTTCAAGTACCAAGTAAAGAAACACATAACTTTTAAAACTTGCAACAATATATCGGAGTTACTTTTTCAAATAAGTAACGCAAGTTTTCCCATTTATTGACTGAAAGCTCTCTTGTCCCCAAGTTGAGGAAAAAAATTGAAGTAAAAAGGTGTGTGTGTGTGTGTGTGTGTGTGTGTGTGTGTGTGTGTGTGTGTGTGTGTGTGTGTGTGTGTGTGTGTGTGTGTGTAAACATATTGGTTATTGTAGTTCTAGACTAAATGTGAGCAGGGATTTACTCATCTCACGTAAACACAAAAATGATTTAATATTCAAATCATAAAAACAGTGAAATGCAGGTTCAGAATACTATGCAAACCTCCAATAATTAAATATGTTAAATAATACATACATTTAATCTTACTTTATTGACTAATACACTTGCTTTTGACCTTCGATGATTCAGTGAAACCATAAGCAAAAATTACTCATTTTTTTTATTTACACTACCGTTCAAAAGTTTGGGGTCAATATGATTTTTTTTTTTTAAAGAAATTAATACTTTTCTTCAGAAAGGACACATTAAATTGATCAAAAGTGACAGTAAAGACATTTATAATAATGCAAAATATTTATTTTTAATTAAATGCTTTTCTCTTGAACTTTCAAAGAATCCTGAAAAAAATGAATCCAGGTTTGCACAAAAATATGAAACAGCAAAACAGTTTTCAAATCTGATAATAATCATAAATGTTTCTTGAGCATCAAATCATCATATTATAGTGATTTCTGAAGGATCATGTGACACTGAAGACTGGAGTAATGATGCTGAAAATTCAGCTTTGATCACAGGAATAAATTACACTTTACTATATAATCACACAGAAAACTATGGAAGAGGATTAGGGCCAAGCAATAATACAAAAAATAAAAACCATCTCGAGATTAAAGTCATTATAATGCGAACTTAAACTCGTTAAATTTCGAGAAACAAAACCTCGAAATACAATCTTGAGAATAAACTCATTAAACATCGAGAATAAAGTCGTTGTGTTTCGATAAAAAACTCGTTAAATGTTGAGAAAAAAGTCTACATGAAATGTAGAGAATATCGATCAGTGTTCATTGCATAGCTACTAATAGAGGACATGCAGAGTTGGGTCACTTAGTCAAGCTATAGTCTATTTTAGACTTTCTTTCAGTAACAAAGAAATACTATCAACTTTAGCTAATTATGACAGAATAATAATTAGAATACGAACTTTAAAGAGAATTTGCAAGCGGCTAGCTCTTTTTAGAAGAAAAAAATCAGTCCAATCAACAATGAAATGACAACCAGTGACATGACAGTGAAATGACAACGACTTTATTCTCGAAATTTAATGAGTTTATTCTCAAGATTGCATTTTGAGTTATTTTTCTCGAAATTTTTAACGAGTTTTTTCTCGAAACACAACGACTTTATTCTCTAAATGTAATGAGTTTATTCTCAAGATTGTATTTCGAGTTTTTTTATTTTTATTTAACGATTTTAATTTCTCATTATAATGACTTTAATCTCGAGATGGTTTTATTTTTTTTATTATTGCTTGGCCCTAATCCTCTTCCGTAGAAAACAGCTGTTTTACGTCGTGATAATATTTCATAATTTTACTGTATTTTGCTCAAAGAAATGCAGTCTTGGTGAGCAGAAGAGACTTCTTTTAAAAACATTAAAAATCTACCGACCCCAAACTTTTGAACAGCAGTGTATTTTTTGGTACAGTAAGTGTTGAACGTTTTTTCAAGGGAGTAACGCAATATTGTGATGCATTGCTTTTCAAAGTTCCCCAACCCTGATCAGGAGCAGAGCTCATCACACACACACACACACACACCGGTTCCTGAGATCAGCACGGCCACTCGGGTCCTCTTGCGTGAGGATTGTTCCCCGTTCTGCAGAGCGCTGGTGTCGGGAGAGCGACCCGGACTCTCCTTCAGACTCCGCTCCAGGTTCCTGATCACCACACACTCCGAACCTGTCCGTTCAACAGCAGCAGAAACACACACTTTACAGTAAACTCACGTTTCTTAAAGGGGTCTTATGATCCTTTTTCTTTAGTGTGTTATGTAGTTGTTAGTGTAAGTATAAGATCTGTAGAGTTAAAGTGTCAAACCTAAAGAGATATTCTTTATAAAATGTGTATGTCGCCTTTGTCGCCATTGGCTTTTGGCTCGCTTAGTTGCGGACATTTAATTTTATATTTAACAATATTACAACATTATTTTCCTGTTATCTCTGTAAAGCTGCTTTGAAACAATCTGTATTGTAAAAAGCGCTGTTTAAATAAAGGTGACGACTTCACTAAAAGTTAAGGTTCAGCGACGCCTTCCTAAAATGCTTCGTTTAAACACAGCTCCACAAATCTACGTCAGTGTGTGAGGCACATAGACTGTAAAAAAGATGGACGACGCCCCTTCATTCTCTTCCATTGGTGAAAAGTGAAGCCGCCAAAGTCCTAATATGGCGCTGACATCTTGCACTGATTTGGGACCCGAGTCTGCGCAGTAGTGAGTGTGTGTGCATCCGAGATATCAAGGTCTCGCCCACACTCTCACACACACACACACACACTACTGCAGAAACCATTAGTACAGTGTACAGCAGAACAACTCATTATGTCAGTGTGAAAAAAACAGTTATGGACATTTAGAAATTAAAGCTGAAGCTCCAATCTCCTTCCGAAAATCCCCCAAAAAGTACATTGGTGATCGAGACTCAGGATTTATGAGCAATACTGGGATCAGCCACCGGGGGACTATCAAGACTCAGGATTTATGAGTTATACTGGGACCAGCCACCGGGGGGGGGGCGATCGAGACTCAGGATTTATGAGCTATACTGGGACCAGCCACCGGGGGGCGATCGAGACTCAGGATTTATGAGTTATACTGGGATCAGCCACCGGGGGGCGATCGAGACTCAGGGTTTATGAGCTATACCGAGACCAGCCACCGGGGGGGGCGATCGAAACTCCGGGTTTATGAGCTATACTGAGACCAGCCACCGGGGGGCGATCGAAACTCAGGATTTATGAGCTATACTGGGATCAGCCACCGGGGGACTATCAAGACTCAGGATTTATGAGTTATACTGGGACCAGCCACCGGGGGGGGGGGCGATCGAGACTCAGGATTTATGAGCTATACTGGGACCAGCCACCGGGGGGCGATCGAGACTCAGGATTTATGAGTTATACTGGGATCAGCCACCGGGGGGCGATCGAGACTCAGGGTTTATGAGCTATACTGAGACCAGCCACCGGGGGGGGCGATCGAAACTCCGGGTTTATGAGCTATACTGAGACCAGCCACCGGGGGGCGATCGAAACTCAGGATTTATGAGTTATACTGGGATCAGCCACCGGGGGACTATCAAGACTCAGGATTTATGAGTTATACTGGGACCAGCCACCGGGGGGGGGGGGCGATCGAGACTCAGGATTTATGAGCTATACTGGGACCAGCCACCGGGGGGCGATCGAGACTCAGGATTTATGAGTTATACTGGGATCAGCCACCGGGGGGCGATCGAGACTCAGGGTTTATGAGCTATACCGAGACCAGCCACCGGGGGGGGCGATCGAAACTCCGGGTTTATGAGCTATACTGAGACCAGCCACCGGGGGGCGATCGAAACTCAGGATTTATGAGCTATACTGGGACCAGCCACCGGGGGGCAATCGAGACTCTGGGTTTATGAGCAATACTGGGACCAGCCACCGGCGGGCGATCGAGACTCAGGATTTATGAGTTATACTGGGATCAGCCACCGGGGGGCGATCGAGACTCAGGGTTTATGAGCTATACTGAGACCAGCCACCGGGGGGGCGATCGAAACTCAGGGTTTATGAGCTATACTGAGACCAGCCACCGGGGGGCGATCGAAACTCAGGATTTATGAGCTTTACTGGGACCAGCCACCGGGGGCGATCGAGACTCAGGATTTATGAGCTATACTGAGACCAGCCACCGGGGGACGATCGAGACTCAGGATTTATGAGCTATACTGAGACCAGCCACCGGGGGGGCGATCGAGACTCAGGATTTATGAGCTATACTGAGACCAGCCACCGGGGGGCGATCGAAACTCAGGATTTATGAGCTATACTGGTACCAGCCACCGGGGGGCCATCGAGACTCAGGATTTATGAGTTATACTGGGATCAGCCACCGGGGGGCGATCGAGACTCAGGATTTATGAGTTATACTGGGATCAGCCACCGGGGGGCGATCGAGACTCAGGATTTATGAGCTATACTGGGATCAGCCACCGGGGGGCGATCGAGACTCAGGATTTATGAGTTATACTGGGACCAGCCACCGGTGGCGATCGAGACTCAGGATTTATGAGCTATACTGGGATCAGCCACCGGGGGGGCGATCGAGACTCAGGGTTTATGAGCTATACTGGGACCAGCCACCGGGGGGCGATCGAGACTCAGGATTTATGAGCTATACTCGATGTGGATGTGTGTGTGTGTGTGTGCGCGCTCTGACCGTGTTGTCTGTGAGCGAGTGACCCGATGACCCAGGCCTCCTCTTGGGCCCTCAGGAGTCTCAGCACTCGTTGACCCTCAGGTCTGCTGACCACGAGCACGGCCCCCAGGCCGAGGTTAAAGGTGCGGCTCATCTCCTCCTCCGACACACACCCGTGAACACACAGCCACGAGAACACACTCGGGATCCTCCAGCGCGACGCGTCTGAAACAATGCGGATCAGAGAATACCACATTAAATATTACAATGCATCAAATCTTTCCGAAAAGAAATAAACGTATTCATTAATACTAAATATATAAAGGTATTACAAATAAAGTATAATTCTACATTAAATAAATAAATAAATAAATATATATATATATATATATATATATATATATATACACACACACACACACACACACACAGTAGTCAACATTTGAAGTGGATCAAAACCTTTCATCAAAGTTACACATGAATTTTGAACAATACCCGTTCTTGATCCCTTTTTTGATCCACTTCAAATGTTGACTACTGTGTGTGTCTATATATATATATATATATATATATATATATATATATATATATATATATATATATATATATACACATTTAGGATATTTTTATAAGCTCAGAATAAAGCGTTTTGATTATTTTAATTAAATTAAATTGTGCCTTATCTTCATTTGAATTGAATAACAGTGTTATTTTTTGATTTTGCAGATCCAATTGTGCAATTCATATTTCATAATTTTTATTTAAGTATTTATAACAAAACCTGGCTTATTTTTGCTCAGTGATTGTCACATAAAGTTTTTCATTATACTAATTATATAAGAACAGAATATAAATTCAGTAATCGTGTTATTTTGTTATTTTGCAGATTCAATTTCGCTAAAAAGATTACTTTTTTATTATTATTTACAAACCCTGAATGATTCTTGCTCAATGATTGATTATAGAGTTTGTATTTTGATCTCATATAATTATTATAATGATAAATTGATGACAATTGAATGTGCAAAATAAAAACACTGACTTAAGCAATCAAACATCATTTATATTTAATAAAATAATAATAATTCATTACATTTATAGAGCACTTTTGTCTGCGATAACTACTACACACCCAGTAGTCTAACACCCAGTAAAATATTATTGTTTTTTAATTTACAAACCATGACTTATTTTTGCTCAATGATTGACTTAAGCAGTTTATCATTATAATAATTATATGAGATCAGAATACATACTCCATAATCAGTGTTTTTATTTTATTTTGCACATTCAATTGTGCAACAACAAAAAAAAAAGAATAAATAAATAAATATCCTTTTTCACTGCAAACTGCATCTATCCAGAGCTGAAGGAGGGGTCGTAGCTCACCGAGGTCCACTGCCAGTTCTGGTGGCAGAACGCGAGGGATGTTCTCCAAGAGCCCGCCTCCGGTGATGTGGGCGTAGGCCTTAACGGCTCCGCTGCGCAGGATTGGCTGAAGCAAACGGCTGTAGATCTTCGTGGGTGTGAGCAGAACGTCACCTTCAAACCACAGTGCAGAAGTGAGGACTCAAACACTAGGGCTGGGACAATATATCGATGCATCGTGAATTGAGAAATGATTTTTCCGAATGCATCTTCTCTCTCGAATCGATTCTGAGTTTGAGGTTCCACTTGAACCTTCTATAAAATAATCATTCATAAAGTTCGAAAAGGATTGAGCGAATTACAAGTGTGTTTGCAGTGGCCGATTACATTAATCGTTTACATTAATCTCACGTCATAAAAGCATCCTGAGGTGTACTTTCTCAGAATCATCCGAACGCACGAGCGCTCTTCTTTGTGAGCATTTGAGCATGCGGTTAAAAACTAGCCTAAAGCGCCATCTGCTGTTCAAAACTAGCCTAGAACACCATTAGCTGTTAAAAACTAGCCTAGAGCACCATTAGCTGTTAAAAACTAGCCTAGACCGCTATTAGCAGTTAAAAACTAGCCTAGACCGCCACCTGCTGTTAAAAACTAGCCTAGACCTGCTGTTAAAAACAAGTTTCAGATTTTCTCTCCGCGGAAGCTTTGCGTTTAAAGAGCTGATAAAATATTTCGACTCAGACCAATATCTCGTGTCTAATTATTTATTCATGTGACAAGCAGCCGTGTAATAAGCTGGATAATGAACATCCAGCCGGTTGTTATCTCAGAATAAACCCCTGCAGGTGTGTGCGTGATCTCAGAATAAACCCCCTTCAGGGGTGTATGTGGGTGTGTGTGCGCGTGCGTGCATGAGTGATCTCAGAATAAACCCCCTTCAGGTGTGTGTGTGTGCGCGCGTGAGTGATCTTAGAATAAACCCCCTTCAGGTGTGTGTGTGTGTGTGTGTGTGTGTGTGTGTGTGTTTATTGTGTGTGTGTGCGTGTGTGTGTGCGTGTGTGTGTGAGAGTGAACTCCCTCGGGCTGAAGTAAGACCTGATCCTGATCACCCAGTCGGGTTTATTCTGATATAAAAACTGGCAGGATGTACATTATCCCTTACTTATTGTTTTATGCTTCTTTTTTAGAGCTGCTAACTCCATTTCGGTGATGTGTACAACTGTGTGCATACAATCACTATAAAGCAATCAAGATTACATTTTACATTTATGCATTTGGCAGACGCTTTTATCCAAAGCGACTTACATTGCATTTCAAGGTACACATTTTTACATTATTATCAGTTCTTGCTTTCCCTGGGAATCGAACCCACAACTGTAGCTTTGCAAACGCCAATGCTCTACAGTTTGAGCTACAGGAGCTATTAGAGTATTATATTTTATTATTACGTATCATATTATCTCTGACTCCGTCATACCGATGCTCTGTCCTGGATGTCCGAACGGAGCCGGCGAGCCATACTGGAGGTCGAGCCGCTCCAGGACCTTCCGCACGAGACTGAAGCCGTTGCTGTGGAGCCCTGACGAGGCCACACCGATGAGCAGATCTCCCTCAGTGATGTCCCTGAGTCTTGGCAGAACGGCCCCGCGCTCCACGGCCCCCACGCAGAAACCCGCCAGATCGTACTCACCAGGGCCATACACACCCGGCATCTCTGCGGTCTCTCCTCCTGAACACACACACACACGACTGATGTCACTCACATGAACATGAAACCATCAATGTCCTCGTCTCCAGTCCAGAAGCCTAAATCACACCCAGATCAAAACGACAATTTCTGCATCAAAACAATTACAGGTAACAGTTTAAAATATGGTTCATTAGTTAAAGGGGTGGTATAATGCCCCTTTTCACAAGATGTAAAATAAGTCTCTGATGTCCCCAGAGTGTGTATGTGAAGTTTTAGTTTAAAATACCCTACAGATAATTATATAGCATATTAAAATTGTCACTTTTTGAGTGTGAGCAAAAACGCGTTGTTTTGTGTCTGTCCCTTTAAATGCAAATGAGCTGCTTCTCCCGGCACAGAGGGCGGAGCTTCAAGAGCTTGTGTGTGTGTGTGTGTCTGCGTGTCTGTGTGTGTTTGTAGCTCTGATTACCTCATGCAGACAAGCACTAAAATTTATTTTAAGCACTAAAATGTCAAACACTGTTCTGCTTTTTATGTTTAAACTGGAGTCACACAATGAAGGAGAGACTCAAGAAGAAGTGGCAACAGGACATTTCTGAATGGTTAGTTGATGAATTTATGTTGCTGATGTGGAGTTAACTATCTTCAATTAGCATATTCTGCCATGATAATCTTTAACATCGGGGCTTGTGTAAATTTTAGGGTTAGTGATGTCACTAACCCGAGAGGAAGCTTGTGTAGTTCCTACCAGCCGTTTGTTGTAGTCCTTAAAAAAAGCTTTCTTTAAAAGTAAATATCTTCCTTTGCTTTGAAGTTTGACCATTGTAACTTTGCAGATGTTGTTTATGCTCAAACAGCAACATTACACACTAACTAAAGTTATAAAAGTGAAATCATAATCAACCACTCGTTTAACATTAGTTAACTACCTTAGTTAACATAACCTAAGTATAAACAATACCTCTACAGCATTTATTAATCTTAGTTTATATTAATTTCAACATTTACTAATACGTTATTAAAAATCAAAGGTTGTATTTGTTAACATTCAAGATATTTTAAGACATGAAGACTTTTTTTTTTAAGAAAACCCCCCAAAAATATTTTGTTTAGATCATTTTGGTGATCAAAGATGAGTTTTAAGGGATAAAATGATTGACTACAGTGGGAATTTAAGCACAAATTATGGTCCAAAAGCCTAAATCATAATTTGCCGAAAAACATACAAACTTACTTGTGACTTAAACTTTCAATATTAATATTTGTCCTTCAAATTAACATAAAAAACAACAACATTTGAGTGATCAATGTCCAAGTCTAGAAGCCTAAAATCACATAAAAAACAAAGCGATGCATCACTTTTTTCTTAAATTTAATTGCACGATTTAGCTTTGTTTCTTTTTAAAAACACAAACAGCAGACGATCAGTTATTGTGATGATTGTGTGTGTGTGTGTGTGTGTGTGTGTGTGTGAGAGACTGACCTATCAGAGCACACCCGGCTGCCTGACAGGCGTCTGCGATTCCTCCGATCACAGCAGACGCGACTCCCACATCCAGCCGTCCACAGGAGAAGTAATCGAGGAAGAACAGCGGCTCCGCTCCCTGAGCCAGAACATCATTCACACACATTGCCACCAGATCCTGTCCCAGAGTGCAGTGCAGGCCACACGCCTGAGCCACCTACACACACACAGATGATGATGATCTGGTGTAACTGAAGCATCGTATCGGTTACACCCTAAACCGCAGACACACGCACACACACACAGACGGACACACACAGGTGATGATGATCTGGTGTCACTGGTTGAGGGTGTAACCGACACCATGCTTCACAGACACACACACAGACAGACAGACACACACACACACAGACGGACACAAACACACACACAGACGGAGACACACAGGTGATGATGATCTGGTGTCACTGGTTGAGGGTGTAACCGACACCATGCTTCCCAGACACACACACACAGACGGACACACACACACACACGGACGGACGGACGGACACACACACACACACACACACACACACACACACACACACACACACACACACACACACACAGGTGATGATGATCTGGTGTCACTGGTTGAGGGTGTAACCGACACCATGCTTCACAGACACACACACAGACAGACAGACACACACACACAGACGGACACAAACACACACACACAGACGGACACAAACACACACACACAGACGGAGACACACAGGTGATGATGATCTGGTGTCACTGGTTTAGGGTGTAAACGACACGATGCTTCACGGACGGACGGACGGACGGACGGACAGACACGGACAGACGGACACACACACACACACACACACACACAGGTGATGATGATCTGGTGTCACTGGTTTAAGGTGTAACCGACACAATGCTTTACAGACAGACAGACAGACAGACACACACACACACACACACAGACGGACACACACACACACACAGACATACACACACACACACAGATGATGATCTGGTGTCACTGAAGCATCGTGTCGGTTCACACACTACCTTCAGTTTAGTTCCCACTCCGTCTGTTCCAGACACCAGGATTGGGTCGATGAATCCTGCAGCTTTCAGATCGAAAAGCCCCGCGAACCCGCCGACCTCCGCGTTACACCCTGAATACACACACACACACACACACACACGCTAAAAATCACTGCTGACGATGTCATTACAGGGCTCCTACACATTTTCCATTCCAAAATTGAGACTCAAATTTCCAAACCACTCTGTAGATTTTCAGACCATATTTAAAGTGCCCCTATTATGCTTTTTTGAATATTCCCTTTCATGTAAATGTGTAATGCAGATAGCTTTCTGCAAAGTTATGAGGACGAAAGAGCATGCAATAAAGTTGTTGTTTCTCAAAAGAAAGAATCGACTCTGAACCGCCTAAACGAGTCGTCAGGAATCCGAATCTTCCTTCTGTGACGGCTACACGTCATTGGGTAACACATTTGCCTAACGCACACCTATGTTTTATGTTAACGCCCACAAACAACTCGACCCGTCCTCAAACACTGTAGCTAGTTTTTGTTGTGGATGTCGAGAAGACGCTGTTTTCTGCTCTGCAAAAGCAATTCTTAAAAATGTAATTTAAAAATTAAAATTGGTTAAAATTACTACAGTGATACAACAGCAGTATAACTAATAAATGACGTTTACAAAATGCTTATCCATTAAAGACAGGACAGTATCCAGTTTACAAGTGATTATTTATTTATGTATATATTTTCTACCGGGTGTTCAAAATATGTTGTTTTGTATTTTATATTGTGTAGTTTTCTAACCGGCTAACTTACGACGTTAATGTTACACCAGTCATTCGGCTAACGTATGCACAATTATTAATACAGTTAAAGATGCACTTCCCACATGTGCACCACAATAAATTAGAAATATAATCGGTTTGTTGATGGACATACACTTGTTAATGCTGATGGTGAGGAATTACAGCTGCAACATCTCATAATGTTCGTCAAACTGAGTAGTGCATCACTGAGGAACACTGAGTCCGGCTCGAGTCGTGCTTGCGATGAAGGTTTGGGTTGAATAACTAGTTCTTCTAATGTTTCATCATCGGACTCGGATTGTTATGCCCTTGAGCATCCTTATGGACATTTTTGTCCTTTTCAGGTTTTTTTTTTTTTATCACTTTGCCTGTGTTAATGCTAACTGCATAAAATTTGGCACAGGTGTGTGTTTTTATTTGAATTTTACTATTTCACCGCCATTTTCTTAAAAAAATATTTTTTGCACTAGCTACACAAAATACTCCCTCTCAGCGCCTTTTGGACAAAAATGTCCCCATTGAAACCCATTAAATCTGCAATTTTTAATCTCAGGGCCATTCAAGTATAAAATAATGCAATCTTTGTTAAGAGGCTTTCATTCTGTTGGCAAGGCTTCAAAATAATTTTTTTTAAAAATTTTATCAGATGGTGCCATTTTTTGGGGTTTGGCCTATAAAACAAATATCGCTTTATTCCTGTTTTCTGCTTCGGCATATTATAGAGCAAATTGGATCAATTATGCAACGATATTTGTGTGGGTGTGTTGGTATGGATGTCAGAGTGTGGTTAGTATGTGTGTTATAAAAAAATATGCGTGTGTATATGTGTGTGTTTGTAATATTGAGAGAGAAAAACTCAACTGCAAATAAAAAATCCAATTACTGTGTTGCACAAGTGGAGTTTACCTGGCGCCCAATGTGGAAAATGTGTTACTGCACCCAAACCAAAGGATTACCGAAAGCTCATTTTTTGAGATATCATCTTCAAATTTGGAACACAATTTATTTAGATTTATGGCTTTTATTTTCTTGCCGTTTTAGAGTTCAACTTGATTTATAAAACATATATTTTGTATAAAATAAGTTTCATAAATAATTTTCATAAACTTATACCTATATAACTTTTTTTTGGATCTCAGCAATAATCTGCCAAGGGTCTTCTTTAAAATTATACCAAACTTAAGTCTGTGCTCCCAAGCTTCACATTTGTATGACAGTTTTTAAACACGGAAATTTTTGTCCTATGTGTAACTTTTTTTAATTGATGCACAAGGGTTAAAATCGACGTCATCGTTACTGTCTCTACAGTGTGTAATCGCTGAGGACTGAGGAAGCCTCCGGAGCTGAAGTTCAGTTAAGGATAATGAGCGTTTAGCTTCCGACAGGTGCTGTACGCAGTCGACCAATCACAACAGACCGGGCCGTTTGGCCAATCAGAGCAGAGTAGTCATCTGGCCCTCCAGAGCAGAGCAGGAAGCGGAAAGGAGGGATTTAAAGAGACTGAATCATCGAACGATTAGTTTGTACATCACCACATTTTTCAATGATTCTCAATGTATATTATGAGTAGTGGTCGACCGATATAGTTTTTTTGATGGCCGATATCTTAGAGAGCTGGGTGGCCGATGGCCGATATAAAGCAGATATTTTTATATATATAGATGGCAACGTCTTGAATCTACAATCCTATTACAGTATTTTTCACAAATAAAGTAATTGTTTAAATATATATGAATAAAAAGTAAACACTGTAACAGGGCACTCAGTAATCTGGTCATTTCGTGCGCACTGGTAATAATTTTTTTGAAATAAAGACAAGGTAACGCTAATTTTACATACAGCACACAGTGAAAACGATATGAATATGACACAGTGGGCAACTGGATATAGCACAGCATATTTTAATATAAAGGATTTAAAGTTTTCAATCGCGTTCCCTGTGAAGCGGATCTTCTGTTCACATTCACTTACTTCACACGGACCGACCATCACTCGCAGTAACACTTTTATGCCGCCTATAAATGCACACTTCACAAGATATCACAGCTGGATTCGATTAAATAAACCATGACATGAAATAGGCTGATGGCACAATATGGCTGTGTGCATTGTCCTATTTGCCAAGTTCAAGGGTGTATCAAAAGACTGGTACTTTTATAAAAAACGAATTAAAAAAAGGAACTAAATTTGGCTTTCATTAGGGCAGTACATTATATTTCAAGGCCTCAGGTCTGCTTTAACACATACTCAATGGCGGCCAAGAAACCACACCGTGAAATGGGCCAATGGTGCAATAGACAGCTCAGTGTGTATTGTCTATGCCAAGTTAATGATTTCTCAAGCGCACACTAAAGTCTGCATATTTCTCACACACACACACACACACACACACACACACACACACACACACACACACACACACACACACACACACACACACACACACACACACACACACACACACACACACACACACACACACACTGCTTGAGTGTTCTAGGTGGTTGTGACCAGTGTTGGGCGTAATTCATTATTAAGTAATTACTGTAATTTAATTACTTTACTTTAGTAAAAGCAAAGACTACTCTTAATTTTTCTGTCATTTAATTAGTTACTTTTGATGTAATTGCATTAAATACTGTATAGACTATAGATAGAACAATTCTATTTAAACAATAGTGCTGTTGTGCTGCACGCGGGAGTGAACGACATCAGGCTGCGGCAGACGGAGGTTCTGAAGAAGGACTACAAGAGCCTGATCGAGACGGTACGCAGCACATCGCCTGAAGCAACGATCATCATGTCTGGACCGCTTCCCACGTACCGACAAGGACAGGAAAGGTTCAGTAGATTATTTGCACTACATGAATGGTTAATGTCATTGTGTAATGAACAGAAACTGCTCTTTGTAAATAATTGGAATCTGTTCTGGGAGCGACCTAGGCTCTACCGCGCTGATCGCCTGCACCCCAGCAGAATCGGAGCGGCTGTTCTGTCGGACAACATCTCCAAGACGTTACACACCATATGACTAGTAAGTCAAAGTCCAAATCACAGTCTTTGCTGTCCCAACTTAATTGATATAAGTAGTGTAGAAAATTATATAGAAACTGTCTCTATTCCTCGTTTAGTGAGGCCAAACAATAAATCTACTGCGGGATCTAGGAATAATCTTATTGTAATTAAACCAGAAAATCTCAATATCAGTGAACAAAAACAATTTCTAAAGCTAGGTCTTCTAAACATTAGATCGCTCACACCTTAGGCGGTTATTGTAAACGAAATGGTCACAGATAATAGTTTCGATGTACTTTGCCTTACTGAAACCTGGCTTAAACCAAATGATTATTTCGGTCTAAATGAGTCTACTCCACCAGGATACTGTTATAAGCATGAGCCCCGTCTGATCGGTCGTGGCGGCGGTCTTGCAACAATCTATAGAGATATTCTTAATGTTACTCAGGAAACAGGTCACAGGTTTAATTCGTTTGAAGTACTTGTGCTAAATGTTACGCTCTTAGATGTAAGAAAGAAATCCCTATTATCTCTAGCATTGGCTACTGTATATAGACCTCCAGGGCCCTATGCTGATTTCCTAAAAGAGTTTGCAGAGTTTCTCTCAGATCTATTGGTCAATGTCGATAAATCAATAATTGTTGGAGACTTTAACATAGACGTAGATAACACAAATGATGCGTTAGGGGCTGCGTTTACAGATTTATTAAACTCCTTTGGGGTCACGCAAAACGTCAGTGGTCCCACTCATCGTCTAAATCATACACTAGATTTAATTATATCATATGGAACCAACCCAACCGATATAGATATTATACCGCAAAGTGACGATCTCACGGATCATCACATGGTAACTTGTATAATACGTACTGCTGAAATTTGTCATGTTGCGCCACGTTATCGACCAGGCAGAACAATCCTTCCAACCACTATAGATAGATTCTCAAATAGCTTACCTGATCTATCTCAGCTGCTCAGTGAACCCAAACAAACAGATGAACTAGAGGAAATGACTAGCAGTTTGAGCACCATTTTCTCTAGTACACTAGAAATTGTTGCACCAATTAGATTAAAAAAGGTTAGAGAGAAAACTAAAGCACCATGGTACAACAGTGCTACGCATGTTATCAAGAGAGAAACTCGTAACTTAGAGCGTAAATGGAAACAAACTAATTTAGAGGTCTTTAGAATCGCGTGGAAAGACAGTATGTCACGTTATAAAAAGGCTCTAAAAGCAGCCAGGGCTGAGCATCTCCGCAAACTAATAGAAAATAACCAAAATAATCCAAGGTTTTTATTCAACACCGTGGCTAGACTAACAAATAAACAAACATCACCAGAGCAAAATATTCCGTTACAATTTAGTAGTAATGATTTTATGAATTTCTTCAATGAGAAAATAGAAAGCATCAGAAACACAATAGTAAATGTACACTCTTTTATGGTGTCTTATGATTCAGCCTCAATTATCGCCCCTCAAGAACAACTACACCGCTTTACAACTATAGGACAGGAAGAGCTAAATAAACTTATCATTGCATCGAAACCAACAACATGTTTATTAGATCCAATACCCACTAAACTACTGAAAGAAGTGTTACCTGTAGTGGAAGAGCCTCTTCTTAATATTATTAACTCGTCTTTATTTTTAGGTCATGTTCCAAGAATATTCAAGCTGGCAGTAATACAACCTCTCATTAAGAAACCGCAATTAGATCCAAATAACCTAGCAAATTACAGACCCATTTCAAATCGTCCATTGAGTGTCTAAAATACTAGAAAAAATTGCTCAATTGTGCTCTTCCTTGCAAGAAAATTAGATATATGAAAAATTCCAGTCAGGATTCAGACCGCATCATAGCACAGAAACTGCGCTAGTTAAAATTACAAATGATTTACTTTTAGCTTCCGACCAAGGCTGTATCTCAATACTAGTTCTACTCGATCTTAGCGCTGCGTTCGACACTATCGATCATAAAATACTCCTGGATCGACTACAAAACTACACTGGTGTTCAGGGACAGGCATTAAGCTGGTTTAGATCGTACTTATCAGACCGTTACCATTTTAAACTGATTTAAATGGGGAAAAATCAAAGATAACGTCAGTAGACTATGGAGTGCCGCAAGGATCGGTGTTAGGCCCTCTGCTATTCTCAATATACATGCTGCCACTTGGTAATATTATAAGAAAACATGGAATTAATTTCCACTGTTATGCTGATGACACTCAATTATATATTTCATCACGACCAGATGGAAACACTAACTCATCTAAATTGACAGAGTGTCTCAAAGATATAAAATGCTGGATGACGTGTAATTTCCTGCTATTAAATTCAGATAAAACGGAGGTATTACTTATTGGTCCAAAAAACTACCCACAAAACCTTGTACAATTCAACTTTAATTTAGAAGGATGTCGTGTTACTTTATCCACTACAGTAAAAGACCTGGGTGTTATACTAGACCGCAACTTGTCTTTCGAAAATCATATTTCATATGTTACAAGAACAGCCTTTTTCCACCTTAGAAACATTGCTAAGCTACGTAACATGCTATCTGTTTCTGATGCAGAAAAGTTAGTTCATGCATTCATGACCTCGAGACTAGATTACTGTAATGCTTTATTAGCTGGTTGTCCTGCATCCTCAATAAACAAGCTACAGTTAGTGCAAAATGCAGCCGCTAGAGTTCTTACTAGATCAAGAAAATATGATCATATAACACCTATTTTATCATCTCTACACTGGTTACCTATTAAGTTCCGTATCAATTACAAAGTACTATTACTGACGTATAAAGCCCTAAATGGTTTAGCTCCTGTGTATTTAATGGACCTTCTATCGCCCTACAATCCATCGCGCTCTTTAAGATCACTAAATTCGAGGCTTCTGGTCATTAATAGGATATCTAAGTCCACTAAAGGAGGGAGGGCGTTCTCACATTTAGCTCCTAAACTCTGGAATAGCCTTCCTGATATTGTTCGAGGCTCAGACTCGCTGTCACAGTTTAAAACTAGATTAAAGACGCATCTCTTTAGCCAAGCATTCACATAATGCTTACCTTTTCTTTTCACTGTTGAATCAGATCGAATGCATTAATATTATGAACAGCAGCTATGCTAATTATCTCCCATCTGCTTCTCTGCTGTTATCTCGGGACGCTAGTCCCGAGGTAAATAGCGTTCGTCAGCTCCGGTTTTTATCCAGCCTCTCACTGAGACTTCAGATCCCCCAACACCTGCGATAAGACGACTAAACGCCTGTGAAGAGACGACTCAACGCCGGCGATATGTTATGCCCTAAATTACTACATGATTAACTAACTGTATTTTTTTCTATGTACATTTCTGAAATGCACATTCTGTAAAGCTGCTTTGAAACAATAAGTATTGTGAAAAGCGCTATACAAATACATTTGAATTGAATTGAATAGTGGATTTCATATAAAATGTATCTTTTTAATGTGACCTTCTACCATAAAATACTTTGGTCAGTTCAAGAATAATTTGTGCAATTTTATATTAATTATTTGAAAGAATTAAAATAGCAGTTTCATGTCCATCCTTGCATTGTTCAACTGGTCGAGGGTGAGATGGTATTTAGAACGTAATTAGTAATAAGTAATCCGATATTTTTTTTAGAGAGAGCAATTAGTAAAGTAATCTAAATGTTAAAGATGAAATTAGTAGCTAGTAATAACTAACTGACCCAACACACACTTTCACACATTCTCTTGCACGCACACGCACACACACACTGAGGTTAGTGTTTTGAAGTTCATGAGCGTATCACATTAAATTTGTTTGTAGTTTGAGTGACAAGCTGAAAGTATTGTTCTTATAACCGACAGCATGTTGATTGATGTCGTTTGTGGCTTTGAACTCAGAACCTTCCTGTCAGAAGAGTACAGACACATCAATCAATCACTCAGTGAATGAGAAGAGAAATCCACTAGCGGTTACAAAAATGGAAAAGCAATTACAAGGCTGTGTGAAACTGGAATATCAAGCGATCTGAGATGTGATTGAGAAATCACCTGGTCGAGACGTGGCCTTGGCCAGAGGTTTGATCAAGTCCACGAGTCTGTTTCCAGCAGCGATGTCCACGCCACTGTCTTTATACGTCAGTCCTCTGTGGGACAAATACAACGGTCAGCTGATCTAAATCACCAAATCATACTCTGTGTGATCAGTGCTGCTTATCTGCACAAAAACACACCACCACGATGCAATAATTCCACTGTTTAAACCATAAAGATTTCAATGTTTAAAGGAATAGTTCACCCAAAAAGGAAAATTAGACCATGATTTACTCAAGAATGTCATAATTTATTAAATTTATTTTTATTTGAAAGGGGACAGTGTACATTAATCAACATTGTTTTAATGTAAATGTACCCGAGTTAGCTAAAAAGTGCTAATTTTCATCGGTAGTCCCCGAGCCAGATGTAAAAAAGGCAGAATTAGAAAAAAAAAAAATCACAGGTATAAAATTACAAGATAAAATTACATCCAACACATTATGGTTAAGAAATACAATTCATGTAAAATAATTATATACTGTTTAAATGCACACAGAAAGTATTAGTATACACCTAGAATAGATATACACCTAGGATGACTTGAGGGCGTGTAAATCGCAGGCTAATTTTCATTTTTGAGCGAACTATCCCCTTAAATAAAGATGAAACTAAATAAAATGCTATGGCAGGCTGAACTTTAATAGTTACGGTTAGTGATTCAAACAAATGTATAACTCTAAAAACACAGCTGTAATAGTGCTAGTGATGCTTGATTTGCAGACAACACTCAAAAAAAGGCCAGAATACTGTCTTTGTGACTTTGTTTATTAGAAAAATGAATACAAATCACAGACATAACTCTGATATTAAATCTGAAGTGTTGCGGTATGAACGGGGTAACTGTGTGATGGGGTTACCGTGTGAACGGGGTTACCGTGTGAACGGGCTACGGTGTGAACGGGGTTACCGTGTGAACGGGCTACGGTGTGAACGGGCTACGGTGTGAACGGGCTACGGTGTGAACGGGCTACCGTGTGAACGGGGTTACCGTGTGAACGGGCTACGGTGTGAACGGGGTTACCGTGTGAACGGGCTACGGTGTGAACGGGCTACGGTGTGAACGGGCTACGGTGTGAACGGGATACTGTTTGAAAGGGCTACTGTTTGAACGGGGTAACCGTGTGAACGGGCTACGGTGTGAACGGGCTACGGTGTGAACGGGCTACGGAGTGAACGGGCTACGGCGTGAACGGGCTACGGAGTGAACGGGCTACGGAGTGAACGGGCTACGGTGTGAACGGGTTACCGTGTGAACGGGTTTCGGTGTGAACGGGCTACGGTGTGAACGGGCTACGGTGTGAACGGGCTACGATGTGAACGGGTTACGGTGTGAACGGGGTTACCGTGTGAACGGGCTACTGTTTGAACGGTGTAACCGTGTGAACGGGCTACGGTGTGAACGGGCTACGGTGTGAACGGGCTACGGTGTGAACGGGCTACGGTGTGAACGGGCTACGGTGTGAACGGGTTACCGTGTGAACGGGTTTCGGTGTGAACGGGTTACGGTGTGAACGGGCTACGGTGTGAACGGGCTACGGTGTGAACGGGCTATGGTGTGAACGGGCTACGGTGTGAACTGGTAACCGTGTGAACGGGCTACGGAGTGAACGGGCTACGGAGTGAACGGGCTACGGTGTGAACGGGTTACCGTGTGAACGGGTTTCGGTGTGAACGGGTTACGGTGTGAACGGGCTGTGGTGTGAACGGGCTACGGTGTGAACGGGTTACGGTGTGAACGGGCTGTGGTGTGAACGGGCTACGGTGTGAACGGGCTACGGTGTGAACGGGCTACGGTGTGAACGGGCTACGGTGTGAACGGGCTACGGTGTGAACGGGCTACGGTGTGAACGGGCTACGGTGTGAACGGGCTACGGTGTGAACGGGCTACGGAGTGAACGGGTTACAGTGTGGACGGGTTACAGTGTGGACGGGTTACCGTGTGAGCGGGTTTCAGTGTGAACGGGTTACAGTGTGGACGGGTTACCGTGCGAGCGGGTTTCAGTCTGAATGGGCTACTGTTTGAACAGGTTACTGTGTGGACACACACCTGGTGCGGGTGAGGTACGTGATTGCGCGGTGGCCGATGTCACGCCGGTACACGGCATCAGGGAAACTGATCGCTGCCACGGCTTCATTGGCACAGCGTAAGGCGTTCTGAAGAGTGGGCCGGACCGCGGTCACAGTTAAGACACGCCCACCACTCGTAATAACCCCGCCCCCTTCCTTAAGCAAAGTGCCTGCATGGAACACCTGAACACCCATCTCTGACACCCGGGACAAACCTGTAGAAAACAGCAAAGAATTCATTCATTATACATCAAAACTGCCAAATCAAAGTCAGTCTCTGTGTCTGAATATGCCTACTTATACACTATATAGTGTGGTGCAATAGTACTATAGAGGATCTATGAATGGAAGTGACACTGGGCGTACTACATTGTCATGTGATCTACCAAATTAAATTCCTACTATACTATATAGAACACACTTTTTTAACTGTCGCAAAGCAAGTTTTCAACCAAATTTAGTACCTGCTTTACAGTATGTGATATCGGACGCAGCAAGAGTGATGTAACCACTAAACGCGGGTCATGTGACAAGAAAGCACAAAAAAAGGGAATGACATCACAGAGAGGATGATGTCTCCTAAAAATACCAGATGATTTGTGGTATTTGAATTCTTTACTTTTTTTGTTAAGACTGTTAAATGTTAAATCCACTTCAATCAAAAACTATAAGTATTTGTTAAACTATAAAAATTATTTAACAATATTTTATGATAATTATCAGTGTTAAATCTGAAAACTAAAATGTTTATTTTTAATGTAATGTTTATAACAATATAATATTATTAGAATAATATATTATTTTTAAAATGTATTTTTAATAACAATATTATAGTATTAATTTTAATATTATTAAAATACTATTATATTATTAAGTATAATATAATATAACATAGCGTCCCAGATTATAAAAGACAGAAATACAAGACTCTTATTTTGAAATGCTTATGCTTTACTACTCCCACCTGCTCATTCATAAAAATAAGGGAGATAAAATTTGCACTCCTACAACCATCTACTACAACTATGTTTAATACAACAATGTTTATTGTTTATATTGTAATATGTTGTAGATGGTTGCAAGAGTGCATATTGTATCTCCCTCATTTTTATGAATGAGCACCTGGAAGCAGCAAAGCACAGACAATTCAAAATAAGAGTCCGATGAATTTGTTGCTAGTATAATGTGGGACTTTTTCATTTTAAACATGTAAAATAAAATAAAATAAAATAAAAGTCAGGTAACGCACCGGCTATCTCCAGACCCTTCTTATATGAGCCGGGATATCCTCCGCTGGCCATGACCACAGTGACGGCCACACCGTCCTCCTGCCACTGCACTGGACTCGAGCTCAGGCCCGACCGCAGCGTGTTCTTCAACACCTCGTATAAATCAGACTTCAGCAACGGCATCAGGACCTGACAGAGACACACACACACACACACACACATCCGATTCAAGTGGTTATTGACTGATTATTATTTATTCTTTATGGGTAGGCCTACTACGATATTAGACTACATAGCCTATAATAAAAGAAAATTAATTTCAAACCTGAAACCGAACATTTTTATTCAAAGATCAATAGTCTGTCATTAGTCTGCGGTGTTTGGGTTCCGGTACACCAGCCATGTCAACGAAACGAATGAAGGAAAATTTGCTCATAAATGCATATCTAAATTCGCGCCTACGTATCTTTTGTAGAACTTTTAAAAAAGAAACAAAAAAGATGCTGGAGCCAATGAGGACGACTCAACCTCCACGGGCACTTTTTAGTATTTTATCAGACAATAACTACTCAAGATTTTGCTTTAGTATAATTTTCGGGACAATTAGGGCTGGATTCGGGATAACAGCTTAGATTTCGGGACGTCTGGTCACCCAACCCCCTGCTGTTAACACGACTGGATCACTGAGTCTGAATCAGTGATTCTGATTCTTTTGAGTCAATTCGTTACAATGAATCAGTTGACTGGATTCACAAGTCGGACTCTTTTTGTGAGAAAAAGACTGAAAATATTGAAATGCTGCGATCAGATCAGATGGAGTAACTGAAGAAACTGCGCTTCAATATTTTCAGTCAATTCCTCACAACAAGCATCACATGACTTCAAAAGAGTTGTAATGCGTGCACAGGTCATTTGGGCTGCAGTTATGATGCTTTATGCCATTTTTTGGCATATTTATGGAAAGAGCTATAAGCCTGCAAGGCATTTATACTAAATAATTTAGCGTTTCCCGAAAGTCACAAGAAAAAAAAACACACTGATATTGTCTGACTGAATCTCTTTAATTGATTTGTTTACCCGAACACCCTGTCATTAAATCAACGGTATTATATTTCATACGGTGAAATTTCGCCTCAAGGATCAACAGATAGCAGCAAATTAAACTTCCACAGAGCCAACTGATGCTCACCTGAGATATAACTTGCCAAAAGCATACAAACATGACTAAAATGTGCTATGAATCATCTCACCTGACACTCAGGGTCACCGAAGCGACAGTTGAACTCGAGGACTTTCGGTCCCTGTTTAGTCAACATCAGTCCGGCGTATAAAACACCTGAGGGACGAAGACGAGAGATGAAGAATGATTGACGGAAAATAACGAAAATATTCTGTTCCAACTCAAGTTTCAATTCTGCTGAACGACTTCAGAAGACATGAAATACACCGCATGACACGTCCCTCTTTAGTAAAATTACATGGAAAGTCTTCAAAATATCTTTTTATGCTTAAAGGGATAGTTCACCCAAAAATGTAAACTCTGTCAGTATTTACTCTCCCTCATGTTGTTCGACCCCGTAAGACCTTCGTTCATCTTCAGAACACGAATTAAGATATTTGTGATTAAATCTGAGAGCTGGATCACTCCTCCATAGGCTTCTAAGGGATTGAAACTTGTTCCCCGAAAAGTAATTAAAGACATCGTTAAAATAGTCCAAGTGACTACATTGGCTCAATCTTAAGTTTATCAAGCGACGAGAATACTTTTTGTGCGCAAAAAACAAACAAAAATAACGACTTTATTTCAACTATTCCTTCCTTCTCTAAAGTCGTTATTTTTGTTTTTTGTGTTTAAATACCATTTTGTTTTATGATCAAAGCTCTGTAGTTTAAAACATATAATGCAATGCAATGTAATGATGATTGAGAGATAAAAACAAATAACCCTTCCTCATGTTTGATACTCAAGAAATTACTGGATAATCAAGTAAACTCGAGTTGCAAATGTTACCAACAATATCGAAGTTATTCCGATGTTTACTTGATAAAAATCAGTGCAGATTCGACAGCATAATCAGGTAATCATAATAAGGTTTATCAGTTAAAGTTGATCAATTAAAGGCCTCCTAAACCGTGTGTCCAGTATGATCCAGTTAAGGTTAACCCTGTAACGGATTAACCCAAGGTTAAGGGTAATAGTTGTATTAGCAGGGTTCACACACTTCGGTTAACTTCAAATTAAAGGACCTTTCAAGGACTCTCCAGGTCCAATAACCTCAAATTCAAAGACACATTTCAAGTGAGAGCAAGTTACATCATGTTACCTTGCAAGAATGCATTGTTATGGTTTAATGTGTCAAACACAACTATGCCAAAAAGCTTGTTTCTTGCATTGATTTTTAGCTATATGACAGAGATCTGGGTCCTCGTTTATAACCGTTGTGTCGCACAGAACAGGCCCTGAGAGAGCCGTACGCTACTTCTGACGCGCAAGCTGCGATTTATAAAAACAAACTTGACGATAATACAAATATAATTTCAAACACCAAGCCTATCACTTGAAGCAAACATCCATCCCTTCTTAAACGTCCGCGTCAGCGAGCGCGTTTGGCCGTTTAGTGAAACTGACGCATATCTAACGGCAGATGAAGTAAAACCGTACATCTTCATTATGAGTCCTAATCATAAATACAGTGCATAAATAAATAAAAGAATGATTTAAACTTTGTTTTACTTCTAATATAAACATTTTGATTAAAAATGCCATTCTCATTAATGGAGTTAAACACTTAAACTACATGAAATCATTACTGAGAAGTTACAACGTTTTTTATATTCAATAAATAGAAATATTTGTTGTGGATGCAATGCTTTCGAACACTTTTCCTCTGGCATGCTGTGTTTTAATGTTTTAACTACAGAGATAATTGCTTATGATAATAGCAGATTGTCTGAGAAAATGGTTTCGTGCAAATAATGCACAACAATCTGTTTACATTAAAAATATAAATCAATTAAAAATACTATTTGGCCAGTGGTAAAGATTGAGAAAAACGTATTTACTATTTGATTTATTTATTCAAAAACAAGGAAAGGCTACTAAATTATTTTTATTAATGTAATGTGACGGCACATCCGTATTTAATATTTTCCTAATGTTTTGTAGGCCTACCGTTACACACGTTATCACGTGGATGAATAATCATATGCAAATGATATGCAGATGAGGATATGCATAGTAAACGAGGCTCCATATATGGTTGTTTCGGGGTGGAGACGCATGAGCACAATCTTCCGCTGATGGGATTTATAAAGTGAATTCTGCGCAGGTTCTGGCGGACACACAGTGTTATAAGTCTGAATATTTTTTTGCGTACGCCATGTTTGGCTTCAGGGCGCACGTACACTTTTAGTAAGGATCCTACACACAGTTTTATAAATGAGACCCCTGATATTCTATTTGTCGTATTTCTGTTTTGCATAAATCTGAAGAATATTCGGTACATCTTATACTGTATCAGAGAATGTCTAATAAGGGGAGAACGTTCACTCAGTAAACTTCCGGGTTCTGAACTGGTTGCAGTTCCACTCTGGCTCCACATGAGGGCGCTCATTTTGTTTTGTTTTAAAGGACCACGCCGAAAACACACACATTCTGGTCCCGCTTCGGATGCCACGATGCCATCAAGCGGTATCTCTGGTCGTAATCAGTCCTTCACTGACCAATCAGCGCTCATTAGCATAATGCTAGCGTGTAATGGGCAACAACAACTCAACCTGTAAGAAATCAAAAGGACATAAGTACTTGTTCATTCAACTTTCGACCTATAACCCATGTTGAACTTGCAAAACCTACATTCAAATCTGAGATTTCTCAACAGCAATCGGGTGAGAGACACATTTAGCCGTCTAGCTCCATAGACTCCCATTCATTTTGGACTCGGACGATCGCCCCCCAGTGGAACTCTGGTGGAACTACAACCAAAATTCGGTACAATTGGGCTTAATAGGGAGTGAACAGGCTCTCCGTAGACGGGCTTTGACTGTATTCTAAAATGATCTGATATTAACTTTAGCATGACACGTTGAGGTACCATCGTAGAAGTTTTGAGCTTAACACATAACGTAACGCCTAAATGTGCGTAACTAACGTAAATCAATCAAGCTAGCATGCATAGGCCACGAAGTGTGGGCGAAATAACAGATTAGCGGACCGGAGGGAATAACATGGCATTTTTTCCAGAAAATTTCAGGTGAACAGGTGAAACTCGAAAAATTAGATAACAGTGCACAAGTTCATGTATTTCAGTAATTCAAATTAAAAGGTGAAACTAATATATTTAGTATATATATAACTATATACAAATGCATGATTATACTTTTCAGAGGGCCGACATTTCTGTATTTAAAATCCCTTTTTTTATTGATTTAATGTCATATTCTAATTATCTGAGATTTTGAATTTGGGGTTTTCATAAGCTGTAAGCCATAATCATCAAAATTATAATTTTCGCATGATATTCTAATTTTTCGAGGTTCACCTGTATGCATGTTTATTTTCAAAAACTTTCCAGGGCCTTGACTTTTTTCCTCTTCAGATTTACGAACTGTCAAGCACCCGTGGGAACCCTGTATTAGTCAGTCTGTAACTCACCCACATACGGCGTTCCCTCGTCTCGCATGCCGTCCACGGTTTTCTGAAGAACGGATCTCTTGATCTCCTGCAGCTCCTTCTCCGACACCTTCACACACATTCAACAACTCCATAAACTTAATACAGGTATCCAAGATAAAAATAAGACCGAACTGCACGATTCTGGATGGATTGAGAATCATATTTTTTTTGTTTCAAACCGAGATCATGATTCTGATCAGACAACTAAATGAAATTACATGTAATTTACCAGAGGTTCGGAAAAAAATTTATATTCAAAAATGATTTAATTCATTTGAATGAATTAAACAAAATTGGTTTGAGTGAATGATTCAATGATTCATTACTGGATGAATTAGCATTTTTGAACAAATCACTTGAGCGAATGATTCAATGACTTGTTTCATTACTGGATGAATCAGCGTTTTTGATTGTTTTGAACATGTTTTACAGTCACTTCTCGCTTCCTACTGGTGCAACGGTGTAACTGATACAATCGTTATTTAAAGCGTCAAGTTACTTTCAAAAGGTGATTTGCTCCATCGCTACCGTAGACATCAGTGTTTATATTTCAACTCTAAACTTTTATCCCAGTACTTCTGTGATCACTTGAATTAATGCAATGGAAATTGTGGTAGAGTAGTTGTTTTTGAATTCATCTTAAAACTGCTCTTTCTGTGTCAGTGGTACTGCAGATCTGAATCACTGATCGCACTTGTCAAAGGACCTATAATGGCCATTTATAAAGTCTTGATGTTGTTTTCAGGCTCTACTAGAACAGGTTTTCCTGCTTGAATGTTGATTATTTTCCTCATATTCTCCATTGTTGCGGCTCCTCTCTTCCCAGTCTGTCAGTAACGCTCTGTTTACTTCCTGTCTCTATGAAGCCCCTCCTTCTGAAAAGCACACTGTGCTCTGATTGGCCGGCTGGAGCAGTGTGTTGTGATTGGTCGTGTGCTTCGAGTGTGTTTGGGAAATGTCCCGCCCCTTACCATAACCACCAGTTTAACACACTACTAACTAACTCAACCAGGCCCCACCCCTTTATTCTGCGCATGAATTATTATAATGAGGAATATTGTGACGTGTTCGTTCCCGGGAGAAACTCAAGATACAATGGAGGCGTTTCAGGAGTTCAGAAACACTGACACTGGCTGTGTTTACATGCACAACTTTTATTTCAATCGGACTGAATTCATTCTGATTGATGTAGTGTTTACACGAACGCTAAACATGTGATCGGGTTGATGTGTGCGTTTATGTCATAAGCTTCAAATTGATCCAATCAGATTGATTAAGGGTGTTTACATAAAGGCTTTTCAGTCCGATTGAGCCGTCAATCCCATTACTAACGGATTATTTGGTTGCATGTAAACGTAGACATAGAGAATAACTCCCGCTGCAACATTACACACTAAAGACAGATGGAAACAATGGCAGAATAGATCCAAATTGTCATCATTCAGGCATAATATCTCGTGGGCGTTTGAATCGAGACTGTGATCTTTTAACGATTAATCGCGCAGTACAATCTCTAGTACGAGATGTTGACCTGTGGCGTCGGGCAGTACGCGCCCATGCCGCCCGTGTTCGGTCCCTCGTCTCCATCCATCAGGCGTTTGTGATCTTGAGCCGGCGGCATCGGTGACACTGTGACGCCATCGCTGAAACACAAACACTGAGAACAGACAACACGATTAGCGTGATCTGATCACCTCATTAACACCAGGGCTCATAGGGATAGTTCACCCAAAAATGAAAATTATTCCATGATTTACTCGCCCTCAAGTCATCCTAGATGTACATGACTTTCTTCTTTCAGACGAATACAATCAGAGTATTATTTAAAAATGTTCTGGCTCTTCCAAGCTTTATAATGGCAGGGAATGGCCGTATCTGTCATATCTATCCATCATAAAATGGCATTTGTCCATCATAAAAGTGCATCTGTCCATCATAAAAGTGCATCTGTCCATCATAAAAGTGCATCTATCCCTCATAAAAGTGCATCTGTCCATCATAAAAGTGCATCTATCCATGATAAAAGTGCATCTATCCATCATAAAAGTGCATCTATCCATCATAAAAATGCATCTATCCATCATAAAAGTTCATCTATCCATGATAAAAGCAAATCTATCCATGATAAAAGTGCATCTGTCCATGATAAAAGTGCATCTGTCCATCATAAAAGTGCATCTATCCATCATAAAAGTGCATCTATCCATCATAAAAGTGCATCTATCCATCATAAAAGCAAATCTATCCATGATAAAAGTGCATCTGTCCATCATAAAAGTGCATCTATCCATCATAAAAGCAAATCTATCCATGATAAAAGTGCATCTGTCCATCATAAAAGTGCATCTATCCATGATAAAAGTGCATCTATCCATCATAAAAGTGCATCTATCCATGATAAAAGTGCATCTATCCATCATAAAAGCAAATCTATCCATGATAAAAGTGCATCTGTCCATCATAAAAGTGCATCTATCCATGATAAAAGTGCATCTATCCATCATAAAAGTGCATCTATCCATCATAAAAGTGCATCTATCCATGATAAAAGTGCATCTATCCATGATAAAAGTGCATCTATCCATCATAAAAGTGCATCTGTCCATCATAAAAGTGCATCTATCCATGATAAAAGTGCATCTATCCATCATAAAAGTGCATCTATCCATCATAAAAGTGCATCTATCCATGATAAAAGTGCATCTATCCATCATAAAAGTGCATCTGTCCATCATAAAAGTGCATCTATCCATGATAAAAGTGCATCTATCCACCATAAAAGTGCATCTATCCATCATAAAAGTGCATCTATCCATGATAAAAGTGCATCTATCCATCATAAAAGTGCATCTGTCCATCATAAAAGTGCATCTATCCATGATAAAAGTGCATCTATCCACCATAAAAGTGCATCTATCCATGATAAAAGTGCATCTATCCATCATAAAAGTGCATCTATCCATCATAAAAGTGCATCTATCCATCATAAAAGTGCATCTATCCATCATAAAAGTGCATCTATCCATCATAAAAGTGCATCTATCCATGATAAAAGTGCATCTATCCATCATAAAAGTGCATCTATCCATGATAAAAGTGCATCTATCCATCATAAAAGTGCATCTATCCATCATAAAAGTGCATCTATCCATCATAAAAGCAAATCTATCCATGATAAAAGTGCATCTGTCCATCATAAAAGTGCATCTATCCATGATAAAAGTGCATCTATCCATCATAAAAGTGCATCTATCCATCATAAAAGTGCATCTATCCATGATAAAAGTGCATCTATCCATCATAAAAGTGCATCTGTCCATCATAAAAGTGCATCTATCCATCATAAAAGTGCATCTATCCATCATAAAAGTGCATCTATCCATGATAAAAGTGCATCTATCCATCATAAAAGTGCATCTGTCCATCATAAAAGTGCATCTATCCATGATAAAAGTGCATCTATCCACCATAAAAGTGCATCTGTCCATCATAAAAGTGCATCTATCCATCATAAAAGTGCATCTGTCCATCATAAAAGTGCATCTGTCCATCATAAAAGTGCATCTGTCCATCATAAAAGTGCATCTTTCCATGATAAAAGTGCATCTGTCCATGATAAAAGTGCATCTATCCATCATAAAAGTGCATCTATCCATCATAAAAGTGCATCTATCCATCATAAAAGTGCATCTGTCCATCATAAAAGTGCATCTGTCCATCATAAAAGTGCATCTATCCATCATAAAAGTGCATCTGTCCATGATAAAAGTGCATCTGTCCATGATAAAAGTGCATCTGTCCATCATAAAAGTGCATCTGTCCATCATAAAAGTGCATCTGTCCATCATAAAAGTGCATCTGTCCATGATAAAGTGCATCTGTCCATGATAAAGTGCATCTATCCATGATAAAAGTGCATCTATCCATGATAAAAGTGCATCTATCCATCATAAAAGTGCATCTATCCATGATAAAAGTGCATCTGTCCATCATAAAAGTGCATCTGTCCATCATAAAAGTGCATCTGTCCATCATAAAAGTGCATCTATCCATGATAAAAGTGCATCTATCCATCATAAAAGTGCATCTGTCCATCATAAAAGTGCATCTATCCATCATAAAAGTGCATCTATCCATCATAAAAGTGCATCTATCCATCATAAAAGTGCATCTGTCCATCATAAAAGTGCATCTGTCCATTATAAAAGTGCATCTGTCCATGATAAAAGTGCATCTATCCATCATAAAAGTGCATCTGTCCATCATAAAAGTGCATCTGTCCATCATAAAAGTGCATCTGTCCATCATAAAAGTGCATCTATCCATCATAAAAGTGCATCTGTCCATGATAAAAGTGCATCTGTCCATCATAAAAGTGCATCTGTCCATCATAAAAGTGCATCTATCCATCATAAAAGTGCATCTATCCATCATAAAAGTGCATCTGTCCATCATAAAAGTGCATCTATCCATCATAAAAGTGCATCTATCATCATAAAAGTGCATCTTTCCATGATAAAAGTGCATCTGTCCATGATAAAAGTGCATCTATCCATCATAAAAGTGCATCTATCCATCATAAAAGTGCATCTATCCATCATAAAAGTGCATCTGTCCATCATAAAAGTGCATCTATCCATCATAAAAGTGCATCTGTCCATGATAAAAGTGCATCTGTCCATGATAAAAGTGCATCTGTCCATCATAAAAGTGCATCTGTCCATCATAAAAGTGCATCTGTCCATCATAAAAGTGCATCTGTCCATGATAAAGTGCATCTGTCCATGATAAAGTGCATCTATCCATGATAAAAGTGCATCTATCCATGATAAAAGTGCATCTATCCATCATAAAAGTGCATCTATCCATGATAAAAGTGCATCTGTCCATCATAAAAGTGCATCTGTCCATGATAAAAGTGCATCTGTCCATCATAAAAGTGCATCTATCCATGATAAAAGTGCATCTATCCATCATAAAAGTGCATCTGTCCATCATAAAAGTGCATCTATCCATGATAAAAGTGCATCTATCCATCATAAAAGTGCATCTATCCATCATAAAAGTGCATCTGTCCATCATAAAAGTGCATCTGTCCATTATAAAAGTGCATCTGTCCATGATAAAAGTGCATCTATCCATCATAAAAGTGCATCTGTCCATCATAAAAGTGCATCTGTCCATCATAAAAGTGCATCTGTCCATCATAAAAGTGCATCTATCCATCATAAAAGTGCATCTGTCCATGATAAAAGTGCATCTGTCCATCATAAAAGTGCATCTGTCCATCATAAAAGTGCATCTGTCCATCATAAAAGTGCATCTATCCATCATAAAAGTGCATCTGTCCATCATAAAAGTGCATCTATCCATCATAAAAGTGCATCTATCATCATAAAAGTGCATCTATCCATCATAAAAGTGCATCTGTCCATCATAAAAGTGCATCTATCCATGATAAAAGTGCATCTATCCATCATAAAAGTGCATCTATCCATGATAAAAGTGCATCTATCCATCATAAAAGTGCATCTATCCATCATAAAAGTGCATCTATCCATGATAAAAGTTAGAGATGCTCCGATCAGCATTTTTGGGGCCGATCACCGATTACCGATCACCAAAATCATGATCTGCCGATTGCCGATCACTGCCGATCCCAGAATGGCAGGGGAATGGGAATCTTTTATCTATAATCTAGCAGAGTTTGCACCATTTGTCGAAATGTGTTTATTTAATTGTATTTAGAAAATGAGATGTCTTAAGGCTAGGTACTGTAGGCCAGCTTTCCCAAATAAGGCAGAGTAACATTAAATTATTCCAAACAAAGAGGCGTCAGGCAGACCAACACACATCAGATCAGCCTAATGGGAGGGGATCAAGTTACACTTAGGCATATTTGGAAATTGTAGCCTCTTAATACACCCACTACATTTACTAATTGGCAACAAAATGTGCAACTTGTTACACCAAAACTTGCTACTGATAAAATGACAAAACTATGGCAAGTTTTTTTCTGTTATTATTATGAACGTCTGATGTAGTTGAGCAGAATGCTCTTTTATGAAGTTACTTCATTAAAGGACATATTTAATGAGATTATGCCTGAAAAGGCTTTGGATTTTTTATCATATGTTCATTTAAAAATATATATTGTATAAAATTACTTCTTGTTTTGTTTTGTTTTATTGTATTTATATGATATTTGTATTTTTATATTTGAATTTTTGCCATGAAAATAGCTTTGAATGCTGACATGGCATTAAATAAAATAATCTGAATCTGAATCTGATGTAGTTGAGGAACCAACTACTTCAGATCAAAAAAAATAAAATACCACCACCACTTTTGAAACATCTCGCGGCACGAATGTACCAATACAAATAAATAAAAACATCTCCGGTTAACTCAGAGCATTCATTTTATTCATTTGTTAAATAAGAGGCGATCTAGCGCTGAAATGTTTTTTTTATCATGTAATCAAAGTGCTCGTTGCCGCATCGATCAGTGGCGCAGAGACCGCATTCTGTTGTGGCTCGCGCGGTGCACGGTCTTCACTCCGACGCGCGCTTCAATCCGTTGGGAGACTCCCTATTCGTTCCGGTGAAGAACTCATGTTGCTACTGTCAAGCTCCACTCTGCTGTTGTGTGCCCGTGCGCCACGAATGCAGGTGGGAAAAAGTCGCGCGACTAATTTACGCCACTTGATCGGCTTTTTTGATCGGCGCTTTTGGTGTTCGCCGATCAATCTATTTTTAGCCAATATCGGCCGATCATGATCGACGTCCGATCAATCGGAGCATCCCTAATAAAAGTGCATCTGTCCATCATAAAAGTGCATCTGTCCATGATAAAAGTGCATCTGTCCATCATAAAAGTGCATCTATCCATGATAAAAGTGCATCTATCCATGATAAAAGTGCATCTATCCATGATAAAAGTGCATCTATCCATGATAAAAGTGCATCTATCCATCATAAAAGCATCTATCCATCATAAAAGCATCTATCCATCATAAAAGTGCATCTGTCCATCATAAAAGTGCACCTGTCCATCATAAAAGTGCATCTATCCATCATAAAAGTGCATCTATCCATCATAAAAGTGCATCTATCCATCATAAAAGTGCATCTGTCCATCATAAAAGTGCATCTGTCCATGATAAAAGTGCATCTATCCATCATAAAAGTGCATCTATCCATCATAAAAGTGCATCTATCCATCATAAAAGCAAATCTATCCATGATAAAAGTGCATCTGTCCATCATAAAAGTGCATCTATCCATCATAAAAGCAAATCTATCCATGATAAAAGTGCATCTGTCCATCATAAAAGTGCATCTATCCATGATAAAAGTGCATCTATCCATCATAAAAGTGCATCTATCCATGATAAAAGCAAATCTATCCATCATAAAAGCAAATCTATCCATGATAAAAGTGCATCTGTCCATCATAAAAGTGCATCTATCCATGATAAAAGTGCATCTATCCATCATAAAAGTGCATCTATCCATGATAAAAGTGCATCTATCCATCATAAAAGTGCATCTGTCCATCATAAAAGTGCATCTATCCATGATAAAAGTGCATCTATCCATCATAAAAGTGCATCTATCCATCAAAAGTGCATCTATCCATGATAAAAGTGCATCTATCCATCATAAAAGTGCATCTGTCCATCATAAAAGTGCATCTATCCATGATAAAAGTGCATCTATCCACCATAAAAGTGCATCTATCCATCATAAAAGTGCATCTATCCATGATAAAAGTGCATCTATCCATCATAAAAGTGCATCTGTCCATCATAAAAGTGCATCTATCCATGATAAAAGTGCATCTATCCACCATAAAAGTGCATCTATCCATGATAAAAGTGCATCTATCCATCATAAAAGTGCATCTATCCATCATAAAAGTGCATCTATCCATGATAAAAGTGCATCTATCCATCATAAAAGTGCATCTGTCCATCATAAAAGTGCATCTATCCATGATAAAAGTGCATCTATCCATCATAAAAGTGCATCTATCCATCATAAAAGTGCATCTATCCATGATAAAAGTGCATCTATCCATCATAAAAGTGCATCTGTCCATCATAAAAGTGCATCTATCCATGATAAAAGTGCATCTATCCACCATAAAAGTGCATCTGTCCATCATAAAAGTGCATCTATCCATCATAAAAGTGCATCTGTCCATCATAAAAGTGCATCTGTCCATCATAAAAGTGCATCTGTCCATCATAAAAGTGCATCTTTCCATGATAAAAGTGCATCTGTCCATGATAAAAGTGCATCTGTCCATCATAAAAGTGTATCTATCCATCATAAAAGTGCATCTGTCCATCATAAAAGTGCATCTGTCCATCATAAAAGTGCATCTGTCCATCATAAAAGTGCATCTATCCATCATAAAAGTGCATCTGTCCATGATAAAAGTGCATCTGTCCATGATAAAAGTGCATCTGTCCATCATAAAAGTGCATCTGTCCATCATAAAAGTGCATCTGTCCATCATAAAAGTGCATCTGTCCATCATAAAAGTGCATCTGTCCATGATAAAGTGCATCTGTCCATGATAAAAGTGCATCTATCCATGATAAAAGTGCATCTATCCATGATAAAAGTGCATCTATCCATCATAAAAGTGCATCTATCCATGATACAAGTGCATCTGTCCATCATAAAAGTGCATCTGTCCATCATAAAAGTGCATCTGTCCATCATAAAAGTGCATCTGTCCATCATAAAAGTGCATCTATCCATCATAAAAGTGCATCTGTCCATCATAAAAGTGCATCTATCCATGATAAAAGTGCATCTATTCATCATAAAAGTGCACCTGTCCATCATAAAAGTGCATCTATCCATCATAAAAGTGCATCTATCCATCATAAAAGTGCATCTATCCACCATAAAAGTGCATCTGTCCATCATAAAAGTGCATCTATCCATCATAAAAGTGCATCTGTCCATCATAAAAGTGCATCTGTCCATCATAAAAGTGCATCTTTCCATGATAAAAGTGCATCTGTCCATGATAAAAGTGCATCTGTCCATCATAAAAGTGCATCTATCCATCATAAAAGTGCATCTGTCCATCATAAAAGTGCATCTGTCCATCATAAAAGTGCATCTATCCATCATAAAAGTGCATCTGTCCATGATAAAAGTGCATCTGTCCATGATAAAAGTGCATCTGTCCATGATAAAAGTGCATCTGTCCATCATAAAAGTGCATCTGTCCATCATAAAAGTGCATCTGTCCATCATAAAAGTGCATCTGTCCATCATAAAAGTGCATCTGTCCATGATAAAGTGCATCTGTCCATGATAAAAGTGCATCTATCCATGATAAAAGTGCATCTATCCATGATAAAAGTGCATCTATCCATCATAAAAGTGCATCTATCCATGATACAAGTGCATCTGTCCATCATAAAAGTGCATCTGTCCATCATAAAAGTGCATCTGTCCATCATAAAAGTGCATCTGTCCATCATAAAAGTGCATCTATCCATCATAAAAGTGCATCTGTCCATCATAAAAGTGCATCTATCCATGATAAAAGTGCATCTATCCATCATAAAAGTGCATCTATCCATCATAAAAGTGCATCTGTCCATCATAAAAGTGCATCTGTCCATGATAAAAGTGCATCTGTCCATGATAAAAGTGCATCTGTCCATCATAAAAGTGCATCTGTCCATCATAAAAGTGCATCTGTCCATCATAAAAGTGCATCTATCCATCATAAAAGTGCATCTGTCCATGATAAAAGTGCATCTGTCCATCATAAAAGTGCATCTGTCCATGATAAAAGTGCATCTGTCCATCATAAAAGTGCATCTATCCATCATAAAAGTGCATCTGTCCATCATAAAAGTGCATCTATCCATCATAAAAGTGCATCTATCATCATAAAAGTGCATCTATCCATCATAAAAGTGCATCTGTCCATCATAAAAGTGCATCTATCCATGATAAAAGTGCATCTATCCATCATAAAAGTGCATCTATCCATGATAAAAGTGCATCTATCCATGATAAAAGTGCATCTATCCATCATAAAAGTGCATCTATCCATGATAAAAGTTAGAGATGCTCCGATCAGCATTTTTGGGGCCGATCACCGATTACCGATCACCAAAATCATGATCTGCCGATTGCCGATCACTGCCGATCCCAGAATGGCAGGGGAATGGGAATCTTTTATCTATAATCTAGCAGAGTTTGCACCATTTGTCGAAATGTGTTTATTTAATTGTATTTAGAAAATGAGATGTCTTAAGGCTAGGTACTGTAGGCCAGCTTTCCCAAATAAGGCAGAGTAACATTAAATTATTCCAAACAAAGAGGCGTCAGGCAGACCAACACACATCAGATCAGCCTAATGGGAGGGGATCAAGTTACACTTAGGCATATTTGGAAATTGTAGCCTCTTAATACACTCACTACATTTACTAATTGGCAACAAAATGTGCAACTTGTTACACCAAAACTTGCTACTGATAAAATGACAAAACTATGGCAAGTTTTTTTCTGTTATTATTATGAACGTCTGATGTAGTTGAGCAGAATGCTCTTTTATGAAGTTACTTCATTAAAGGACATATTTAATGAGATTATGCCTGAAAAGGCTTTGGATTTTTTATCATATGTTCATTTAAAAATATATATTGTATAAAATTACTTCTTGTTTTGTTTTGTTTTATTGTATTTATATGATATTTGTATTTTTATATTTGAATTTTTGCCATGAAAATAGCTTTGAATGCTGACATGGCATTAAATAAAATAATCTGAATCTGAATCTGATGTAGTTGAGGAACCAACTACTTCAGATCAAAAAAAATAAAATACCACCACCACTTTTGAAACATCTCGCGGCACGAATGTACCAATACAAATAAATAAAAACATCTCCGGTTAACTCAGAGCATTCATTTTATTCATTTGTTAAATAAGAGGCGATCTAGCGCTGAAATGTTTTTTTTATCATGTAATCAAAGTGCTCGTTGCCCCATCGATCAGTGGCGCAGAGACCGCATTCTGTTGTGGCTCGCGCGGTGCACGGTCTTCACTCCGACGCGCGCTTCAATCCGTTGGGAGACTCCCTATTCGTTCCGGTGAAGAACTCATGTTGCTACTGTCAAGCTCCACTCTGCTGTTGTGTGCCCGTGCGCCACGAATGCAGGTGGGAAAAAGTCGCGCGACTAATTTACGCCACTTGATCGGCTTTTTTGATCGGCGCTTTTGGTGTTCGCCGATCAATCTATTTTTAGCCAATATCGGCCGATCATGATCGACGTCCGATCAATCGGAGCATCCCTAATAAAAGTGCATCTGTCCATCATAAAAGTGCATCTGTCCATCATAAAAGTGCATCTATCCATGATAAAAGTGCATCTATCCAGGATAAAAGTGCATCTATCCATGATAAAAGTGCATCTATCCATGATAAAAGTGCATCTATTCATCATAAAAGTGCACCTGTCCATCATAAAAGTGCATCTATCCATCATAAAAGTGCATCTATCCATCATAAAAGTGCATCTGTCCATCATAAAAGTGCATCTGTCCATGATAAAAGTGCATCTATCCATCATAAAAGTGCATCTATTCATCATAAAAGTGCATCTATCCATGATAAAAGTGCATTAAGTGCATCTATCCATGATAAAAGTGCGTCTATCCATGATAAAAGTGCATCTATCCATGATAAAAGTGCATCTATCCATGATAAAAGTGCATCTATCCATCATAAGAGTGCATCTATCCATCATAAAAGTGCATCTATCCATCATATAAGTGCATCTATCCATCATAAAAGTGCATCTGTCCATCATAAAAGTGCATCTGTCCATCATAAAAGTGCATCTGTCCATGATAAAAGTGCATCTGTCCATCATAAAAGTGCATCTGTCCATCATAAAAGTGCATCTATCCATGATAAAAGTGCATCTATCCATGATAAAAGTGCATCTATCCATCATAAAAGTGCATCTATCCATCATAAAAGTGCATCTGTCCATGATAAAAGTGCATCTATCCATGATAAAAGTGCATCTATCCATCATAAAAGTGCATCTGTCCATCATAAAAGTGCATCTATCCATGATAAAAGTGCATCTGTCCATCATAAAAGTGCATCTGTCCATGATAAAAGTGCATCTATCCATGATAAAAGTGCATCTATCCATCATAAAAGTGCATCTGTCCATCATAAAAGTGCATCTATCCATGATAAAAGTGCATCTATCCATGATAAAAGTGCATCTATCCATGATAAAAGTGCATCTATCCATCATAAAAGTGCATCTATCCATGATAAAAGTGCATCTATCCATCATAAAAGTGCATCTGTCCATCATAAAAGTGCATCTATCCATCATAAAAGCGCATCTATCCATCATAAAAGCGCATCTGTCCATCATAAAAGCGCATCTGTTCATCATAAAAGTGCATCTGTCCATCATAAAAGCGCATCTATCCATCATAAAAGCGCATCTGTCCATCATAAAAGTGCATCTGTCCATCATAAAAGTGCATCTATCCATCATAAAAGCGCATCTGTTCATCATAAAAGTGCATCTATCCATCATAAAAGTGCATCTGTCCATCATAAAAGTGCATCTATCCATCATAAAAGCGCATCTGTTCATCATAAAAGTGCATCTGTCCATCATAAAAGCGTTCTAATATTTAAAAATATCCATATTTAAAACTTTAGCGATTAAAATAACTAGCTTCCGGCAGACGGTCGTACGCAACGATTTATGCCGAAAGAGAAACACTTGAACTTGATGCACAACGTACTGACGGCAATTGACGTCTCTCGCGGTTCAAACAAATCATGGGCTAATTTTCATTTCTGGGTGAACTATCCCTTTAAACAGGAAGTACTTACAGACACTTCCTCTCCTTCCAGCAACTCTTCCACAACCACAGTCTCACCAGCAGAACCAAACGCCTTGTCCTGAAACATCAAGAAGTTTATACTTTACGCATTTAATTAGTCAAATAATGTAACAAAAGATACTATTTCAAATAAATACTGTTCTTTTGAACTTTATATTCATCAAAGAATCCTGAAAAATAAAATGCATCAGTTTGCACAAAAATATGAACTGTTTTCAACATTGATAATTATCAGAAATATTCCTTGAGCATCAAATCATCATATTACACTGATTTCTGAAGGATCATGTGATCAAATTCAGCTTTAATCACAGGAATAAATTGCACTTTACTATATATTCACATAAAAAACAGCTGCTTTAAATTGTAATAATATTTCATTATTTCACTGTATTTTTCAAAAATATTAAATATCTAAATCAAGCCAAAAATACATAACATTTATATACACAAAATTGTTACTTACATACTACAAATTCTGTCACGTTAGATCTGTACATTTAAGAATTTACAAATTGGTTTGACTAAAATCCTCACACTATTTTTGACCAGCTCACGTTTTGAATCAGGGAATTATTGTGACATAACTGTGAAACATCCAAGGACACACTTCATTGAGAGACAAACAGATCCTGTGCCAATATATAATCATCAGACTGACCTTCATGATGTCCAGAACCGCCTGACAGGCTTCGTCTTTATCGCGAGCGACTACGACACCCTTTCCAGCAGCCAAACCGCTGGCCTTCACAACCAGAGCCGGAAACTCCGCGCTGAACACACACACACAACACACACCATCTCTACTGAACTTTACAAGAGTGTGATGTAATGTTTTTAGATGCATCTTAAAGCCAGCATGAAATCAAAATATCAAAATTCCTTATTGTTTAATGGAATCATGCTAACATGATCAGCATGTTACTAGCATCATGCTAACGCGATTAACATGTTACTAGCATCATGCTAACGCGATTAACATGTTACTAGCATCATGCTAACGCGATTAACATGTTGTTAACAACAAACTAACCATGTTAACAATGATAAACAATCATCTTGATTAAAACATGTTAGCAACATGCTAATTGTATTAGCATCATGCTAACAACATGTTTATCATGTTAACGTAATGCAAGCAAATGCGAATTAAGTTAACATGTTGTTAACATGCTAATCTTGTTAACATTTTGTTAAAAACAAGATAACTACATGTTAATTTGGTTACCATAACGCTAATCATATTAGCAACATGCTAATTGTGTTAACATCATGCTTGTAACAAGCAAACATGTTAACATCATCCAAGAAACATGCTAATCCTGTGCTATGTATATCATGTATCAGTATCATGCTAATTAACATATTCCTAAAACATGATAACATGTTAAGTTAACGTCATGTAAATCATGTTAGCATCATGCTAATCATGTTATCAATATGTTAATTGTGTTAGCATCCTGCTTCAAACAAGCTAATCATGTTAACACGATGCAAAAAAACATGAGTTTTTTTGCATTTCACTCGGATATACGACAAAGGAAGAAAAGACTAACGCAACTTAAATTACATGCAGACTTTAAAATGTGCATTTTATTATAATTTGAATTAATTTGCTCCCACAGAAGATTGTTTTTTAATCATATTTTGAGCAACTCTCAGCGTGTGCTGTAGACGTTTACCCTCGGATGTATTCGCAGGCCTCCTGCGGGTCGGTGAAGGAGCTCCAGCGGGCGGTGGGAATGTTGTGTCGGTCCATGAAGGACTTGGAGAAACTCTTACTGGCTTCCAGCTGCGCAGCCTTCGCCGACGGGCCGAAACACGACACGCCGGCGGCCGTCAGATCGTCCACAATGCCTAAGACAGACTCCTTCAGTCATCAAGAGCACAACATCTGGAGAGTGCCACATGTGCGCACAAACATCTGCTAGATCATGCATGTTTAAGTGCTAAAACTTAAATTAAGTGCTAAATGATTAAACCATGATTCAAAACAAGTCAAAATGTGTTAGCATCATGCTAACAACATCTAGCGAGGCATTAAAACATGATGGCATTATGTTAACAAACATATTAGCATCTTGCTTAAAACATGTTAACAACATAATAATTGTGTTAGCATGATGCTAGAACATGCTAACCATGTTACTACCATTCAAGCAACATGCAAATTGCATTATCAACATGCTAATCGAGTTAACATCATACTAACAACATGCTAATTGTGTTAACAATGCTAACAACATGCTAATTGTGTTAACAATGCTAACAACATGGTAATTGTGTTAACAGTGATAACAACATGCTAATTGTGTTAACAATGCTAACAACATGCTAATTGTGTTAACAATGATAACAACATTCTAATCATGTTAGCATTATACTAGCGGCATGTTCATCTTGTTAACATCATACTAACAACATGCTAATTGTGTTAACAATGCTAACAACATGCTAATTGTGTTAACAATGCTAACAACATGCTAATTGTGTTAACAGTGATAACAACATGCTAATTGTGTTAACAATGCTAACAACACGCTAATTGTGTTAACAATGATAACAACATTCTATTCATGTTAGCATTATACTAGCAGCATGTTCATCTTGTTAACATCATACTAACAACATGCTAATTGTGTTAACAATGCTAACAACATGCTAATTGTGTTAACAGTGATAACAACATGCTAATTGTGTTAACAATGCTAACAACATGCTAATTGTGTTAACAATGATAACAACATTCTAATCATGTTAGCATTATACTAGCAGCATGTTCATCTTGTTAGCATCATACTAGCAACATGTTAATTGTTTAAACATCATACTAAAAACATGCTAATCATGTTAGCATCATACTAGCAACGTGTTAATCATGTTAACATCATGCTACCGTAATTTTAGTAATTAAATAAAATAACATTGAAGAGATTAATCGTCTTACCAGCAGCCAGAGGAACTTCTGGACCAACAACCACGAGTCCCACGCTATGATCCTTACAATACTGCGCTAAAATACAGTGATTGTTCACAGACACCTCTGGAAAAAAATATGATACAATATTATAAATTATTATAACATGCCTTCAAGCAGACACTAAGTTTGCACATGCATTGATGCATTTTAAAATCTTTCTTTTCAATGCATGTGGTTAATTTAGAAAAGTGTGGGTTGTAACATTTGTTAATAAAACAATGCATTATCAGGTACACGTGATACTTGTGTTTTTAATTTCTAAGTACTCAACTAATCGATTACTCATTGATTCTCTAAGCGCATTTTAATAATAATTGATATTATATATATATAAACAAAACATCTTTCTTACATTTAAATACATGCATACGTGTGTATTTATACATTCAACATAATTATACACAGTACACACACACATATATATTATGTAAACAAACTTTTATTATGTATACGATTAATCGTTGCCCATAACTGCTTTTTTCCAATGCATGTTGTTCTTTTAGAAAAGTGTAGGTTGTTAAATGAGCCGTAGCCAAACAATTATGAATAAAACACAATGCATTATCATGAAAGCTTGTGTTTTTAACTCATCACGTCTCACCCGAGTTGCAGATCTTGCCGCTGTTGGCAGTGCCGGCATTCCCAGGAGCCACGAGGACCTGCTGAACGAGAGGCGACTGCGCTAACTTCCACGCCAGCGCATGTTCACGACCTCCACTGCCAATCACCAGCACCCGCTCCGCCATGACCTCTGACCTGTACAGTCACATGACCTCAACATAAACACATGCAATGATATCATATACAAATACGAGCAGTTGGACTACTGTCAAAAATGAATAAATAAATTTATTTATTTGGGAAAAAAAACATTTCTATAAACGTAATCGTTTAAAAAAATAATTGTTAAGACTTTACAAAAATCTCCCTTTAATTAGTGTTTTATTAATCTTGTGCAAAACTACTGGCACAATTATGAGATCTTGGACTCAACTCTGCCGTTTACTTAGTTATAGAGTCGGAAAAAAAAGTAAACATTTTTATATTAATTAGTGTTTAATTAATACAAAATCTCGTTCTCAACGATTGGCATAATTATGAGAAATTGTGTCATTTAATTTAGTTAGTGTCAAAAAATACAAAAATAAAATAAATATTAATCTATTTGAATGAATGAATAAAACTAACTACATTCAATCATTTAAAATACATATTTTAAATAAATAAATAATTAATAAGACTACAGTAACATCCCTTTCATTAGTGTTTAATTAATGCAATATCTTGTGCAAAACTACTGGAATAATTATGAGACCTTAGACTCAACTCTGTCAGTCATTTATTTATAGTGTCAAAAATAAAATAAGTAATTGAATATTAATCATTAGCATATAATTGAATAAATTAATAAAACACTAAAATTAAATTAAATAATTTTCATAGTATTTTAAACAGAATAATTGGAAACACTTTACAATAAGGTCCTTTTAGATGGTTAACTCATGCATTAACAATGAGCAACATTATTTATAGTTAATAAAAATACAACAGTTTTGTGTTGGTTAATGTTTGCTCCGGTCCATTAAATAATATGAACAGATACAACATTTCATTTAAATAATCTATTAGTAAATGTTGAGTTTAACATCATTAAAGGAGATTATTAAATGCTTTAGTTGTATTTTTCATTGATAGTCCACGTTAACTAATATAGTTAACAAGTATTTATCAAACGATTTATTAAAAAAACTGTGCTGCAGATTTTTGCACAGTTATTGGCGGATACCGATAATCTCTGGTATATTAGTCGTCACTACCTCACAAAATGTCACTATCTGCATGCCAAATAGTTTTTATATCATCTAAAGAGGCGGTTTAATTGCATGAAGGGTTTGACCTATAGGATGCATCGATGCGAGTATGATCTCATCTCCTGACATTGACCTTTCAGTGCTGATACCAGACCTTAAATCCCAGCAGACATTCACATCTGAAACACTACAGAAGCAATGCAACTCTGTGCATTAGTGCAACAAATCACTGTGCATCTGCACAAAACATTGCATGGAAAATACCATCAATTTGCCTAACTTTGAAAACAAGACTTTTTAAGTTGGACTTTGGCTTCAATACCCACTGACGCAATACCTCGGGTTGAGCAAGAGATGATGTGGATAACTGATGATCACAAATCAATTAAACACACAATCACAGGGAGAATGTGAACGAGAATCACATGAGTGACTCGCATCACGAGATCCAGCGTTTGCTGCTCATTTACTTTTACTTTGGACGTTTGTAAGGACACTAAATGCAACACATATACATGCATGCATATTAATGATTATGCATTAGATCTGTCTTGAAATGCATGAGCAATTATCATGCACGAACATGTTTAGCGGGTTCAGACACAACTCTTATAAAAGAAATATGGTGGTACCACGCACTGTTGTGGTTGTAAAGGATTCCCATATTTAATGTCATGATATTACCATGTTTTATGAACATGTCCAAAAATACAAGATATTACTATGAAACACATTAAAAAACCTGTAAAACATTCAACACTGCACAATAAATCATGATGTAACGTTAACATCAATCATACTGCTAAAGACAATGGATAACTTTCATGCAGTTACTAAGTTATCTTCTTAAAGTTGTTAGGCCGTGTATTCGTTGTTTCTGTAGATGTAATTGCTCACTTACGTTATTTCTGATGAAGTGCAGGCAACAGTCGGGATTCCTGTGTCTCCTTCGGGTCGTGTTTAAGTGCTGGACAGAAGACCAGAGTGTGTTTATCTCAACAAACCACGTGCGGACACGCTACTGACGCTCGATTCGCACAATGATTCATTCGTTTGAATCGGTTCTTTTCAATTATTTGATTAGATCAAGTGACTGTATAATAATCTGAGTTGAGATCTTAAAACAGAATTACCATACACGATGTATGGAAGCTTGTTTCCTGCTCAACCCATTAATATGCAACTTAGGGGAAAAGTAATTGTAACTTTTTATCTCATAAACCTTTGTTTCTCAGAAATTCCGTGTTTATGTCTCACTTGCGACAAAAGTAGGAAATTTTAGATATAACGACGCAATTAGATTTTTTTATTACGTGGGGGAAACAATCTTCCTTAATATGTGTATACTAAGTTTAGCCTATATCTCGTAAAAACAGTAGTATTTAACAAATATTTCGATTCAGTTGATTAATTGAACCGAACAATCCGTGCGAATCGCTCGAAATGAATCAGACTCCTTGACGCTTCAGACTCCACACACGTTACAAAAAAATAAAGAACTACAAAACTTGTCGTAAATCTGGGATATGACACGGATGTGTAAAATAAATATACAATATATTGTTTGGGAGTTTAAAATTTTTATATACCCTTCTAGTTTGATCAACTTCCTTTCAGGGGTCGTGGAGAATTTCGGGAAATGTAGTTTATGACGCGATTCCGAGTTCCAGAATTGTAGTTTATTTAGCGATTCCGAGTTCCAGAATACTCAAGGAATGTACACAGGTTTCCTAATGAAATTTCTATCATAATAAATCCTTTAAAAAAAATCCAACACAACACAAAACAAACAAGATCTTTTGAAACAATAGGTTCCCAATGGGACTAACATGTGCGTTTCTTGCCTTTTATTGATAAACATGATGCTGTCAACCAATAAATTCTCAAACAACATGAAAAAAACAAAACAATATTGTTAACACAAAACACATCTATTTAAAATCCCATGAATAAAAACAGACATGATATTGATCCTTAATAACTTAATTAGCTGCAGATTTCCTCATCATCAGCATGCACTCTTAAAAATAAAGGCTCCAAAAGTTTATTTTTCCACAGAAGAACCATTTTTGATTCCACAAAGAAACTTTCAATAAAACGAAGAATGTTTTTTCCTTAGTGCGAAGAACATCTGAATAATCTAAAGAACCTTTTCCCACTACAAAGAACCTTTTGAGGAGCGTAAATAGGGTTGCCAACTTTATGAAATGTAAATAAGGAACGTGACATGCCCCACCCGGAAGAATTTTTTTTTAAATAACCCCTGAAATTATGACTATTGTATGCTATCATACATTATAGCATGTTATAATACAACTTACTAGGCCTATATATTTATAGAATAGCAAAGTAGGCCTAATCAATATACAAGACTGAACCACATAGATATATAAAGGCTATCATGATCATTTTGCCAACAATGAACCATGGATTTGTTTAGTTTATAATACGTTTTATTTTTTACTTAAACAAATAGGCCTACAACAAATACAATTCAAAACTCATCGGCTTAGACTGCATTTGAAGAAAAATATACACAACCGTTTTCTGTAGCCTTGTGCGAACTTATTCAAGAGGATTAGACTTCCAGAATGTTCTTTCCAGTGCAAAAAATAATATTTTTAATTTAATAGGACGACATAAGGAAGTGTAGTGCAAATATCTTTATATAATTATACTTCCATTATAGTTAACTTTCTTTTCGCGTTCATTTTTACATTTCCCGCTGTTATCACTCGTCATCATCGTTGCTACGATACGTGACTCACAATGACTAACGACCAATTAAAAGGGCATTCTCTGATGATGTTCCAAGATGTTAAAAACGCTACGCGGCTGATCATAGACAAACGGGGGGAGAAATTAGCATCTACCGCACCGTCGGGTTTCTTTTTACTTCTTATCATAGCCTACAAATCTCTTCGTTCATAGTCTGTCTGACATATGTTAGAAGCTATGTGTCTGTCATGGATTTGCACTGAATTGATTCTCAAAAATACGGAACAAAGTGCGTTCTGTATCAGTTCAATACGGAACAAGACTTTTATGTGTCAAATACGGGACGATTCCGTATTATACGGAACGGTTGGCAACCCTAAGCGTAAAGGTCCAGTGGATGTTAAATGTTCTTCATGGAACCATCAATGACATTAAAATACCTTTATTTTTTTAAGGACAACTCCAGCCAAAAATGAACCTAGGGGTAAATAACACGTGTGTACCGAGTCGAGCGTTCTCTGGGATGCGTTTTCATGATAATCGAATGTACCCAGTTTTAGCTTTATTTTTAGTTTTACTACAGATTAGCTTATAACGCTAGTAGCCTATATAGGGCACAGAATAAGTAAAAATAAAAATCGCTAGTTAATACCACTAACAAGGCTCAAAATAGCCCCACACTAACACGCTAGCATAATGAGGGTCTCTACCTGCAAGGCGAAGCATTGAGAACTTTGTAAGTGTACAGACAGTTTAATAAGAAGATACTTTATAAAGACAGTACACTTCACGTATACAAGCAGGAGCCATCTTTGGAAAACAGTCTCGACCAGTCGAACCACGAACGCCGTGTACGTGAGCTGAACTGCGACTATCGACCAGCACAGCGTTCGTGGTTCGACCAGTGTTGCAAACTTAGCGACTTTGTCGCTATATTTAGCGAGTATTTAGAACCCTCTAGCGACACATTTTCAAAAAAGCGACTAGCGACAAATCTATCGACTTTTTCTGGTGTTATTGGAGACTCTCTGACGTGAAAGCACATATCGTTCTTACTCTTCTCAACGAGCAGCGGGTGCTGCCGTGGGTCCCACCCCCGTCCCAAAGCACTCACAGGCGGCCCAGTCCTCGCGCAGCAGCCCCTCCCAGCTGCAGTTAGAGCACCCCTCCGCGTACAGACTGCAAAAGAATCGCGCAAATGAGTCGCTATTTTTAGCGACTTTTCAAACGTCACTCACTCTAGCTACGTCTACCCTGTTCAGTAAATGGCTGAGAGGAGCAGCAGCACATTCATCTGTTGAGCGCACGGCCGCTGAGAGACGTGAATGAGCAGTGTTTTTCCACGGATTTATTATCTGCGTTTCTTTTTTATTTTAATTAAATAATTTAGTTTCCTTCCTTTTCTTGTGCTTACGGTATTACTTGTAATACTCACTATCACAAAGCTTTTGTTCATCCGGCTCCCGAACTCTCTCAATTCAGATAATTTTCCACATCGGCCTATAAAAAAAGTTAGTAATTCACTAGGCCTATATCATAGCTTCTCGTTCTATTGTCTGACAAAACATATATAGGAAAGGAGAACAGCTTTATTTTACATTCGGCTATATTATATTATAATATATTAAATACAGTATGTGAGCTGAGCATTAATTTATAGAGAAAACACATTAGACAAGCAGAACGCAAGTACGACGCGATGACGTCACGAATATGCTAATTGACGTATGACGTCATTTAGCGACTTTTAGGTAAGGCGTTAGCTACTATACTTTGAAAATAGTTGGCAACACTGGGTTCGACTGGTCGCGACTGTTTCTCGATGCTTCGGTTTGCAGGTAGAGACCCTCATTATGCTAGCGTGTTAGTGTGGGGCTATTTTGAGCCTTGTTAGTGGTATTAACTAGCGATTTTTATTTTTACTTATTCTGTGCCCTATATACTAGCGTTATAAACTAATCTGTGCTAAAACTACAAATAAAGCTAAAACTGGGTACATTCGATTATCATGAAAACACATCCCAGAGAACGCTCGACTCGGTACCCATGTGTTATTTACCCCTAGGTTCATTTCCGGCTGGAGTTGTCCTGTAAGAGTGTGGATTGAACTGCAGATTCACAGCAGAGGCAGTTCCGGCGTGTGGAGAAGCTCTCGACCAACATCCGAGTCTCTGAGAGCGAAGAGAGTCACTCCAGAACTGTACGCCGCGGGAATCATCAGATGCGACGTCTTGGGACGCTCTTCATCCTTCTGCTCTTCTTCTCTGATCATCTCTCTAACTTGACCTATAAATAAAAGACACTCACGGTCAGTCGCTCAATGCATTTAGCTGGACGATATAACAGTACACTGAACAACATCAGGCCTTGAAGGGAAAATTCAGTGCGCAGTGTAGAAGTAAGGGTTAATGCCCGACGAGGTGTCCATTGTCAGGTATTATACCATGGTCACTTGCCAAATAACACATTTTTAAAACATTAGTTTATATTTGAATTAGTTTTACAATCGAAATCTAAAGTTTTTACAAACAATAACTTGGATTCCCTGGTTACGCCTGAGATAGGAGATATCTATAGTCGCTCAGCGGTGTTATCTCCTTGTGTCGTTTCTCCGTTTTATTTACAATTTTTCTTTCTTCAGCAGCATCCCAGTCATCAAAGTTGTCAAATTCTCCAAAAAGGTTAAAGGAAATAACGAAGTCGCTCACTGTTGTATTAGTACGGCTAACCAGATGTTTGTTTTGATTCAATAAATTGTGAACGGATACTTTGACTGCCTGTTTATGGAAGTCAAATAATGCCAAATGTTTTTGAAACAAAAAGCCTGTTGAATTGCAATACTTGAAAAAAATATGCATTGCATTAACCCTGCTTGTATTTTAATGCATTGTATTTTTAGGGCTTGCATTTTTATGGGCTGAAATTTAGCATGGTTGAGTATTTAAGCTGTGAATATTTCCATTCAAAACATTTCAAACACATTTTCATTGGTAAAATTGCAATAATCCATATTCACCTTTCACATTTCACTTCTAAAATATTCAAACTGATTAAAAATACAACCTATAATATTCAACAGGCGTTTTTCGGTCCATTTTATTTCGCTTCCACAAATTCAGTGGTTACAATTCGACAGTAAATTCAACGTTGACGTCCAGGAACTGCAGGAAAAGCAGTAGATTACCGAACATAATCTCCATCTGCTGTTAGTCCACCTCACCAGCAGGGGGCGCAAGCGCGTGTTGTTGGCGAACACCAGAGCAACAGTTAGAGCAAGCCATTCATTCATAAAAACTCATTTACAACAATGTAAGTGTATCTGTGATTATTATGTTTTATGTGAAATTCAGTGTCTTCGCGATTACTTTTCCTGTGTAGTCTACATGCACCTCTACCGTGAACGAGATTATAATGTTATTCCCCCGATGCGGATGTATACAGATCCAATGTTACATTTGAGTTTGACATATCTATTGGTTGTTTAGTTGCCTCTCTGCATAGCTACTAGGGTTTCCCTCAATACGTCAGGATTCCCCTGCTGGACATATAAAACGCTTAACGTAGCTTAATGGACTAATACAGTGATATAAAAGACCAAACTCGCAGGCAAGCAGAAGGACTCAGAATATGAACTTAACGCGCAGAGTTTAAAGCTGAGCGTTTCTCAGTGATACTGGCATTGGCTTGACATTGGACATTCCCACATTTAGGGACTGTCTCTAAAGTTACATACGACATTGGTACACACGTTTCTAACTTCAATAGCATTTGAAAAGAACGACTTGCAGTCATAACACTAACTGTAAAGTGTTCCTGTAGGTGTCAGGCATAATGCGCAATTTATTCAAATAAATTGAAGTTTGCTATTGAAGTTAGAAACGTTTAGGCCTGTATGACTACCAATGCTACTTTAGAGACGGTCCCTAAATGTCCGAATGTCAAGCCAATTTTACATGTAGCTATTTAGCAGACGCTTTTATCCAAAGCGACTTAAGTTACAGTTAAACTAACAATATAGGACAACGATATGAAAGTGATATGACCCTTCCCAGATTAATCATGTATGTAGGAATATTAACATGTATGTAGCTATACTTCCCAAATAAGGTGCGAGTTTGGTCTTTTATATCACTGTATTAGTCCATTAAGCTACGTTAAGCGTTTTGTCCTGATGGAAGGGGAATCCTTGAGTATGATGAGGTATTGAGGGAAACCGATTATAATCCCGTTCATGGCAGAAAAAGTTGATAACATAAATTGAAACATGAAACATAAAAACAGCTTTTGTGCCTTTATCATCTTTACCGCATATATACTTACCCAGATAATCACCACAAAAAACTTAATGCATACTCAATTGTTGTTAATGAGTTTTTATGAATGAATGGCTTGCTCTAACTGTTGCTCTGGTGTTCGTCAACAACACGCGCTTGCGCCTCCTGCTGGTGAGGTGGACTAACAGCAGATGGAGATTATGCTCGGTAATCTACTGCTTTTCCTGCAGTTCCTGGACGTCAACGTTGAATTTGCTGTCGAATTTGAACCACTGAATTTGTGGAAGTGAATTTGCAAAGCGAAATAAAATGGACCGAAAAACGCCTGTTGAATATTATAGGTTGTATTTTTAATCAGTTTGAATATTTTGGAAGTGAAATGTGAAAGGTGAATATGGATTATTGAAATTTTACTAATGAAAATGTGTTTGAAATGTTTTGAATTGAAATATTCACAGCTTAAATATTCAACCATGCTAAATTTCAGCCCATAAAAATGCAAACCCTAAAAATACAATGCATTAAAATACAAGCAGGGCTAATGCAATGCATATTTTTTCAAGTAGTGCAATTCAACAGGCTTTTTGTTTCAAAAACATTTGGCATTATTTTACTTCCATACCTGTTGCTATGGTTACTCACAGTTGATGTAGCCAGCGCATTTATTGATTAATTTCGAACGGTAAACAGTCAGTTTCACCAGAACTCCTTTACTAGGTGTCCTCTATCACTTTTTAATGGACACCCTGCAGCCAATCAGAATCGAGTATTCACCCAGATCATGGTATAACGTGCATTATTACACGGCTCTGTGGAACACTTGATTCTGATTGGTTAATCGCGCCGTCCAGCGGTATATTATTCCCAGATAACATCCTCTGAGAACAGAAACACAGGCTCATCCGGTGTGGTGAAGAGAGGAGTACCAGCTTAGGACCCAAGCAATCTGATTGGTTCAAAGCACGTTTTATGGGTAGTCGCTTTAGTGCCTGGTAACAAATCAGACAAAATCACTTTATTATAGAAGTCGTTTGAACTACGCTATAATGAGTCATTCATGTCTTTTAACTTATATGTTTCATATACTAGTATATAACCGAAGCTATAGATCACGAATTTAAACATTTTTTCCGATCTTAGTGTTTTTTAGTTAGCTTAGATAGTAGCATAGCATGTAGCTTTAGGGGACTTTACATCCATATGGACAAAAAAGATTCCATAACAACAAAAGAGTTTTTATCTTTATTGGAGTGATTCAATTTGATCCAGCTCGTGGACTGTCCTACACATAATAAAGGCCATACTCTTGATTTGGTGATTTTAAACGGCTCATTTGTGTCACAGTTGTACACCTCAGACTTGGGGCTGTCTGATCATCTGTCTATCTTTTTTAATATGGAACTGCCTGATATAAACACTACCTCTTCTCGCATTATTAACTATCACAAATGGAGATTGACTGAACCCTCTGATTTCTCAGATTTTATTGGTTCTTCCTTGAACGCATTTTCTTCATCTGATGCTCTGGAGGACAAAGTTCTCATGTTAAATTCTGTTCTTTCGTCTGGCCTGGACTTATTTGCGCCTTTGAAATCACGTCAGGTTTCCTTTGGGCGACCCTCTCCTTGGTACAACGAAAACCTGCGTGCTATGAAGACAGCCTGTCGTACAATGGAGCGTATGTCTGGCTTAGGGTTGGGCGGTATTTCGGTAATATCGTATACCGCGGGGTCTTAAAATAGCAACGGTATCAGTTTCAATACCGTCATTACCGGCACTTATATATAATAAATAAATATAATTTATTCAATGCCTAAAAATGCTTATGTAGTTGTCATCAAGTGACAGTGTGGAGGGGAGAGAGAGAGAGAAGGGAGAGGCGGTAAATACTGACGAGGCAATTTGTAAATGTTGTAATAAAAAAGGTGACTGGGAGAGATGGAAACACCTCTAACCTAATGTCGCATCTCCGAAACAACCACCCACTCACTGCTGCGAGGATGCATTTTGCCCCGAGTTCATTAAATAAGCGCATTAGTTTATATTTGTTAAAATATTATAATGTTATTTTTTTTTACGTTGATAATGAAAACTGAACAGCACGAGTAAGATGGGATGCATCGGGAGTCAGACATTGACCAATTAAGTAAGTTTCATTTTGTAAAAGGCCTTTCTTTAAAGTGAATTTCGTTTTGTATAAATTGTATCCTAATTTAATTTTTTTTTTATCAACCAATAATAAATAAGAATCAAATATATCAGACAACATAATCATGACTTGATCATGCGCTGGCGCGCCGCGGTCACTTGCATTGAAATCTCATTATAAATTAACCGAAACTCAGTGTATGTCTCACAGACATGACAGATATCTAAATAAAGCTTGAAATTTCATTAAACGAAACAATTCAAAACGAAAAGAAATAGGCCACTCGCTGATTATTTAATCCATGATGTGCATTTCTCTCTATGTGCGTTCATACGGAAAGGGCGATCATCAAATTAAACGAAACTATTCCAAACGAAAAGAAATAGGCTAGCCTACTCTCTGATTATGTAATCCATGATGTGCATTTCTCTCTATCGTTCACTATGGAGATGGCGATTCGTCAATTTCTCTAAACGAAACAATTCAAAAGGAAAAGAAATATAGGCAGCATACTCTCTGATTAATCCAGGATGTGCATTTCTCTCTATAGGCGCGTTCACTACGGAGATATCAATCGTCAATTTCTTTAAACGAAACAATTCAAAAGGAAAAGAAAAAGGCTAGCCTATACCTTCTGATTATGTAATCCATGATTTGCATTTCTCTCTATATATGCGCGTTCACTAGGTGATGGCGATCGTCAGCTTAATCTTTGCAGCACTGACAGAAAAGTTGTATTAATAAAAATCAATGGACGCGTGTCACCGGATTTACAAATGCACTTGTTGCTTGTTAATTTAATTTAAATTAATTAATAAAATGAATACAATTGTCATAATTAAAATAATTAAATATTATTAATTGTCCCATGTTTGCTCATTTAAAAATAGTATTTATATCTACCACCCAGCATCTGGGTTAAACAATTATTTGGCGCCACCATATAACGGCCCACGTATTAAAAATAGTCGAGTCTAAATAGGGCTCCGGCTCATAATTACATTTAATGCCGTCAGCCGGGATCAGACACAACGTGCACGGGTTGGCCTTGATTTTTTTTGTTGTGTTTTTTATGCCCGATCTGGTATTCAGTTTCTGAACGGTGTAGACACAAGCCAACAGTTTGGTGACGCTGTCTGAGCCTTATGTCATAATATTTAATTAGTCACGGTAATACCGTATACCCCGGTAAAATAGGGAATAGGGAGGAGGTTTGACGGTATCAAAATTTGGATACCGCCCAAGCCTAGGGCTTGACTGTCTTTCACCAGGCTTGGAAAGATCACTTACTTGAATATAAGACCCAAATTGTATCGGCCAGGTCTGCTTATTTTGCACAGATAATTGATAATAATCAGAACCAGAGTGCGAATTACCCCACCATAATTGGGGGGTACTGCCCCTTCACTTCTTCTATGACCATCATGGTCCACTACCATATCAATCCCCACCGTGATCGCCAAGTGCAACATGTGTTGTGCAACACACATACAAGGTCTAAACATGCGACAAACTGATAATCAGTAGGCTACAGAATATCTCATTGTTATTATATATCCAAAAGAGAACTTTTTTGATCAACTCCCAAAAGTTAGAAGTTAAGTGCACTGAAATACCATTCTAATTACTAGTAAAAGTAATACCTTTTCAAGAAGCCTATTGCCTATTTCATGAAATATTGATTTGGTTTATTTTTAGATTTCATAAGACCTGGAGGAAAGACCCAACCCTCTCATATACTGTATAAACAGAAACCAATTTTCCATTGTAGTCTATGGTAGTCAGTGTCAAATCAACACAATCTTTAATGTGATTAAGGAGCATACTATAAAAAACCATACTACCACCTGGGGTGGTAAAGGGGTGGCATGAGGTTTCAGGAGGGGGGCCATGGACATTATTCATAATTTAAAATGCTACGGTTTTCATTGAATGTGTTTTGTTCTCTACACCTACATTACACGGAGTGGGAGTCAAATCAGAGATGTAGCTGGGTTTTTGGATGGTGAGGGTCTTAATTTGTGAATTGTGGACCCTTTCTCTGTGTAATCACTATCAACAGTCTGTGTAGTCTATACTTAAATTGTACTTTGTGAAAAAGCAATTCTTGGGGGGTTTGCTCCCCAGGAGATAAAAAAAAAAAAAGACCCCTCAAATGATGTCTTCTAGTGAGTTTTGAGGAAATATGAACAGATTTAGTCATACGACACACACACACACAGTTCGATCGCGCCCGCGCCTCTCTCTCTCTCTCTCTCTCTCACACACACACACACACAGTTCGATCGCGCCCACGCCTCTAATACACTAACAATGTTGTTTGTAGATCCGCCCCTGATTTTAACTCACCACAATGTAAAGCTTGATTTAAATTGAGAATTATCTTGCTACCTAACCTTGCTAACTAACCTTGGTAACTAAGGTCCACTTAACTAGCCTCAGTGGGTAAGTAGCAGGTAAGTAGCCGGTAATTCAATGTATGAAGACGTGACATGAGCTATGAAAGAACAAAACACGTTAATAAATGAAGGTTGTAAAATCAACAAGCTAGACGTCAGCTAGCAACTTACATTTATCCATGCAGGTCAGCAGCAAACCGTTCTCTATCTCCGTTGCTTCTAGCCACGGTGGTTAAAACTGGTACGGTCCACAATAGGGGTGTCTGAAATCGCTTTACATTAAAATGTTCCTACAGTGAAAATAGGAGTTGACTTGTAGCCTATTGTAACTCTAATTATATTTTTTCACAATATCAGAAAAATTATCTGACCCCCCCAAAACTGATATTTCTGTCCCTTTGGGAGGTACTGGGTCTTCATTGGGGGGTATAGTACCCCCCAGTACCCCCTGTAATTCGAACTATGATCAGAACCACCCAAAACAATTGTTTTATTCTATTAACAAACTTCTTAAACGTAACAGTTATTCAACTGCTCCAGCTTCGACTCACCTCTGTAATAGGTTTCTTGATTTTTTTAGCTCAAAGATTGATAACCTCCGTAAATGTATAATTTCTACTCTTCCTTCATCTTTTTCTCACACAATCACTCCTGAATTTTCTGGTACCCCTCTATCAAATTTTTCCATATTGGACCTTCATTCTCTTTGTAATGAGGTTTCAAAAATGAAAGCTGCCACTTCCATAGTTGATCCTGTACCAACTTGTCTCTTCCAATCATGTTTTGCTATTTTATGTCCTATTGTGCTGAATATTATAAATTATTCTCTGTGCACTGGTGTGGTGCCAGAAACATTTAAAACTGCTGCTTTGACTCCTGTACCAAAACAATTTTTAACAAAAAACACAAACGTTGAGAATCTAAATAATTTCCGTCCCATTTCCAATCTTCCCTTTCTAGCCAAAATTTTTGAGCGAATTGTTGCTATTCAATTGCACTCCCATCTAGCTGCAAATAATCTCTATGAGCCCCTTCAATCAGGATTCTGTAAACTGCACAGCACTGAGACAGCATTGGTTAAGGTTACTAGTGACTTGTTAATCGCTTCTGATTCCGGCAGTCTCTCTATTTTTATTCTTCTTGATCTTAGTGCCGCTTTCAACACTGTTGATCATAATATTTTACTCGCTCGGTTAGAATCTGTTTTTGGTGTTTCTGATACTGCACTAAGCTGGTTTAAGTCCTATCTTTCTGATAGAAAGCAGTTTGTTGCTATGGGTGGTTTCAGGTCTGCTATTGGTGTAGTGCATTCTGGTGTCCCTCAAGGTTCTATCCTGGGCCCTATACTTTTTTACATATACGTTTATCCTCTTGGTCAACTTTTAAAATCACTTGGACTCAGTTTTCACTTTTATGCAGATGATACCCAGGTTTATATACATTCAAAACCTGATGTAAGTGTGGTTGTGTCTCATCTTTCCTTTTGTATTTCTAAGATAAAAGAATAGAAATGAGAACATCTAGAAATGTTTTATGTCTAAACAGTGACAAGACGGAAGTAATGCTCATTGGTTCACCTCACCAGCTTAGGAAGGCTGGTTCCCCCACATTTAGTGTAGAAGGTTCTACACTTAAATTTCAGACTAAATAAAAAAATCTGTGGGTGATATTTGATAATAATTTGACTTTTGTTCCTCATGTTCAGAGATGACATCATTTTTTCATCTCAAAAATATAGCCAGATTACGTCCCATGTTGTCACTCCCTGTGGCTGAAAAGCTAATTAACATGTTTGTATTTTCCCGTATCGATTACTGTAATGCTTTGTTGGCTGGGGTTTCAAAAGCTACCCTTAACAAACTTGTCTGGAAACCTGTCTGGAAACAGGACAAGGGATCATATTACTCCGGTACTTGAATCTTTACACTGGCTCCCTGTCAGATTCCGTGTTGATTTTAAAATCTTAATGCTTACTTATGGCGCTTTTCCATTACCAGTACCAGCTCGACTCGACTCGACTCGCCTTGGCTCGCCTCGACTCGGCTCGCTTTTCGTTCCGTTTTCCATTGCAGAAAGTATCGCCACAAATAGTACCCGGTCGTCATAGCGACGCCTTTCGTTCCTCGTTGCCCCATCAAGCTCTCGCTGGATCCTCTCTTCGGCAACCAAACAAAGGAATGTCTGCACCTCCTCGTTTGACCACGGCGTATTCTTCCGAGTTGCCATAATAATAGTAGTAAGTTTAGTAACTATCTCTGGCTAAACTATTTAAAAAAGGCGGGGTTATTCTGGATACTCCATCTGGCGCGTGCAATGATGACGCAGTGAATAGTGACGATTCTCTCTGACCAATCAGCAGTCGGCATTGTTTTCACGTCACATTTTAGTATCGCCTTAGCTCGCCTCAGCTCGCTTAGAACTTCGCCGGAGGTGGTACGAAAAAAAGTACCCGAAAGCAGGTACAGGTACAACTTTTACACAGTGGAAAACCAAACAAAGGCGAGTCGAGTCGAGCCAAGGCGAGCTGGTACTGTGTAGTGGAAAAGCGCCATTATAAGGCCTTGCATGGACTGACACCTCATAATCTAACTGAACTTTTAACACCCTACACA